>NC_065579.1:9651584-9799084 GCF_024542745.1 Macaca thibetana thibetana | reverse complement strand
TTCCCTTTATTTACTTGTCTATTAAAATGATGAGCTTTAAGTTAGAATTCTCTTAAACTTTCAGTCTGATTTAGGATAGTTATTAGCAGTTTTTCATTGAAAGTATCCCAGTTACTTTATGCCTTTCTCCAAGGGACCTATTTCCTCTCCTTTTGTCAGATTTGTATCTGTTTTTGAGACATTTGCCCGTTCCTCTACATCTTTTGAAAACGTGAGCTCCTCTCTATGGAATGCAGTAAGGACCCTTTGATGGTGAAGCTTAAAGAACTGAAAACTTCGGTCTGACTTAATAATTGATCTAAATAAAGCAGATAATTATGTGTTTATCATGAGGGCTTTTTAACATCTGCCTTTTCATGCTTAGAATATAGAGTCCATCTTTTCAAGTTGTTTCTTAAAACAAACAAAAACATTCCACTTTTCTTTTTTGTTCTTTTTGGCCTGCCCAGGATTGTCATCAACCTGTGCCTCACTATGTCTAAGTTCTGTTAGAGAAACAGAGTAAAGAAGGATATATTTGGAAGGGACAGACAGCTGTACTTTTTAAGATTTATTTGTGGTGACATTTTGGACTTTTCATGTAGCTTCTTTATGACATAGTTTATTGAACCTTTCCAATCTTATGGGTCTAAAGTAGGAATAACATGTTGTGGTTCTCAAAGTGTGGTCTTAGACCCAATCACATCAATCACCCAGGGCCTCTGTTTGATAGTGTGATCTCCAAGATTTTGTTCAGTTCTGATACTGTCTGATGGTCTGAAAATTTCCCATGATGTAACAGAATCTGATGAAGTATAAGAGGGGGGCCCAGGAATCCTTTTATGAAGTGGGTATGAAGAAGACATAGTGATATGGTTTAGCTCTGTGTCCCCACCCAAATTTCGTCTTGAATTGTAATCCCCACGTGTCAAGGGAGGGATCTGGTGGGAGGGGATTGGATCATGGGGGTGGTTCCCTCATGCTGTTCTTGTGATAGTGAGTGTGTTCTCACAAGATCTGATGGTTTAAATGTGTATGGCAGTTCCCCCTTCATGCTGTCTCTCTCCTGCCACTATGTAAGATGTGCTGGCTTCCCCTTCACCTTCTGCCGTGATTGTAAGTTTCCTGAGGCCCTCCAGCTATGCTTCCTGTCAAGGCTGCAGAACTGTGAGTCAATTAAACCTCTTTATAAATTGCCCGTTCTCAGGCAGTTATTTATAACAGTGAGATAATGGACTCATACAGCATAGGTTCCGATAGAACATTTGAACCTGGAAATTAGGTTGTGAACTGAGTTGGTAATCAGCAACCTAAACCTTTTTTGCCTCATTGCCTGAGATCTCATTGTGAGCATTCTTTTCATACATTAAGACTTTTAAAGGCAGTAAAGAACTTCTTGACCGTTCATTTTAATTAACAAGTATGAAATACTTTTTCATGCTGTCTGTGGCCGAATGAAAGTTTCTCAATCCTGGCTGCAGGTTTGAATCACTTAGGTTTTATAGGTGTCCTGGTGCCTCACCCCCTCACTCCCTGTCTTCTATCCCCAAGATTCTGATTGAATTGCTGTGAGATGGAATTCAGACATCAGCATTTTTAAATGTGTTTCCTTGGTGATTCTGGTATTTAACCAATGTTTAAAACTACTGAATGGAATGAATACAGGTTTATGGGATTTATAATCATCATAAAGATATGGACGAATTATTTCCCCAGATTTGTGCACCCGCAGAATAAGAGAAGTAGAACATTTTCTTTATGATGTAAGTTATTGAACGTTTCTTATCCTGTGGGTCTGAAGTAGTAATAACATGCAGTGGTTATTAAAGTGTGTTCTCAGACCCAAAGGCATCAATCACCCAGGGACTTATTAGAAATGCAAATTATTGGATCCAGGACCCAGAAATCTGTATTTTAATAAGGCATTCCGGAGATATTGATGAACTCGAAAGTTTGAGAACCATCAGCACTGAGGGTTGTTGTATGATTCGGTGGCAGTGTATGAAAATCTTAGCACACTGCCTGGCAAGCTGCGAGTCTAGTAAGCATAGTACTCGAGAGATAGTGCTTTTGATTGCTTAGCAGTCTGAATTTGGCTTGGGGCTAGACCTGACAGTTCTTGGCTTAGCTATACTTTCAATTCTAAGACTGTTATTTATAAGGCAAATAGAGGCCCACTGAACCATTTCAAAGGTATATAAGAACAAGGAAACCTACTCATAGTCATTCTACTGTGCTTACTCTTCCATTCTTATACTTTTATTTCTGAGGGCCTAAACTATGATGTTTTGGTAATATCCAAAAGCAACTCATTTAATGATGGAGACTGCTGCCCTGCCCCAAGTGTTGCGCAACTAAAATGCAAGGAAAAGCTACTCATCCATAAATAGAAAAGATCTCTTCTCCCACACATCAAAAACATTATTTTTAATAGGAAAAGAACAAATAAAGAAAAGGTTAAAAGGTAGAAGTTTCTGTTTCTCCAATACCATTTTTTGCAGACTGTTTAAAAAGATTTCATATCAGGAACCATAAAGCTCTTGGATATATGTGTATAACTTAGATCACAGAGATTAGATTCATTCCCTCAATAACTCTAACAGCAGTGTGCTACTCTTGTTGGTGAGAGATGCTAGGTTTTTCTCAGTGTCTCGAAGTCTCATTACTTCTTGCCTGGATTATGTATAGATTTCTAAATTGGTTGTTTCTTATTCTTTTCTCCTAATCTGTCCTGCATGGACTTTTAAATTAGTCTTTAGTAAATCATATTATAACCAAGTGTTTCTTTCTCAGAAATCCTTGGTGGATCTCTGCTGCATGCATGATAAAATTCAAACCCTTATTTCGATGTGCAACATGTAAAAAGCTTAACTGTATCACATATTTTTTATAACACGCTGACATTATTTTACATTCCTGTGTCCCATGTTTTTCCTATGTCATGACTTGCTTTTTATTCTCTATGCTCTGAACTTTCTGATCTCCATGCCTATATTCTCCTGTCTCTCTGCCAAGGATGGACGTGCTTTCTACATCATGTTTCAGGAAAATTATATGATCCACTGAGACTTCCATGATCCTCCACTTTATCTTAATTTCCAGAGGTTATTCGTGCATCTTCATACATTGCACCTTGCATTATCTTTAGTTGTGTACAATTTTTTTCCTACTCTATTTGATTGAAAATGTATTGAGGGCAAGCACCAAGGCGTATAAAATTCGGTAACCCTATCCCCACCCAAGCTCACTCTTTGCTTTACTTAATATATTGACCCCTCTAGACTAGCTTTTATACCATTTCTAAATATCAAATCTGATCCTCTTTCTTCTGAAAGTTAAGACTACTAATTAAGGCTACTAATTAAGATGGGGAATAATTCCTATGCAATACAAAAAATTATGTGTCAAAGCCAATTATAAAGAAGTAAAATGCCAGCAAATATATCATAAGAGTACTATAACATTGCATCCTTATTAACTTCATGTGTGTACTTCTTTTCTGTAGGTGATTTTCTTCCACCCCCACCTCCACCTCTAGATGATTCCAGTGCCCTTCCATCTATCTCTGGAAACTTTCCTCCTCCACCGCCTCTTGATGAAGAGGCTTTCAAAGTACAGGTAAGAGCTGAAGTTAAAGTCATGTTTATAGCCATCCTAGGGAGCTCATGAATTTCATGATTGTTTCTGTGCTGGATAAACATTTATCCAGGGCCGATTGAGAGCTTTACAACTTACGAAGATCTAAGGTATTTTAATGCAACATACCCTACTCAAGCTTCCCAGAGTTCTGCTGGCTTACCCTCCGAAGCCCTCAAAATCCTTTTGCCTACTAATTTTGTTTCAGATCCCAAAACCATTTTTTTTAGGAATACCATTTGAGAAGGCAACATTTCCTTGTTATTTTGGAGGACATACAGCCATGTCTTTTTTATTGCTGTGTTCTCTATCTACAAATATTGCATCCAAATGAGTAAGGCTGACATTTTAAGGCTGTAGTTGGTTAATGTGGATCCTTGTGGTCAGCAACATTTTTTTCTAGCAAAAGCAACGTCAAATATCCTTAGGGTTTTCTCTTCTGGGTAAGTTCAAGGGTGCACACTATACATATCAATTATATAGAACTCTTGGTTTCCAGAGAGTGGTAATTGCAAAGTAACTCGGGGCTGGAATCAGATGTGAAATTAGAAGTGGTTCTCAGACTGTGATCATAGGTAACTGCTGAAAGCTGCCACCATTTAAGCTGAAGAAGTGCTTTATGTCAAGAAGAAAATCTAACAAAGTAATAGAATTATTGTTATAGTTTTAGGTGTGACTATGTTCATATAGATATATTGAAGAAAAACATGAGTCTTCTTTGTCTTTTAGAGAAACATTGGAAATATTTGTAGATAAAATGGAATGGTGTCTGATAATTTTTTTCCAAATAATAAGGTTCGGAAACTACTGAGTCAGAACATGGGTGAAATAGGGTTGGTTATGATTTGATAACTGTTGGGTGCATCGAAGTTTATTCTGTTATTCAATCTACCTTTTAAAAAATACCTAATATCATTTGTGGAACATATAATATACTGAATTATTGCTCATTAATTTTATCATTTGTTTTACAGTATTATTTTTTCTTTTCAATTTGTGTAGGTACAAGTAGGTATATGTATTTATGGCATACAAGAGATATTTTGATATAGGCATACAGTCTTTTAAACGTATACTTTTGTATACGTTTAAAATATCCTATAATAAGAAGTGTAAAAGAGAAAAAGTCTGAGGTAACAACTGCTTAAATGGTTTGTTCTATTATTTGCCTTTCTTTCTCCTAAATTTGAGGTTGAAGGAGACAAAGAAAGAAATGATTCATTCGCTCAACAAATAATTCTGTGTTCCTATGTGGGCATTATTCAAGCACTAGGAATGTTCTAGCAAAAAAACAGACGCCATTCTGTCCTCAGGGACCGTAAAAGTTCGTGGAACTAGTGGAAATAAACAAGATGTATACTTTACAAAGTACATTAGAGTGGATAAGTGGGGAAACAGGGAGGGGCTCAGGGCTTACCTAGGCCCCACTGAGAAGGAGACACTTAAACGAGGACTTGCAGAAGGAGAGGAGGGAATGAGCTATAGAGATTTCTTGGTGAGCATATTTTCATATAGTAGATATTAAGAAGCAGAAAAAGCTTTTAATATTATCTGTCATTTGAAATCAGTAAGTTGTAGTTGTAACCAGTAAGTTCTGGTTCAGTTTGGAGTCTAGATCTTTTAAGGCTATTAAAAAATATGTGTATTGCTAATATAGGCCGTGAATTTCTTGCATTTTGTTTTGGTGTATACTAATAAAATCAACTATCAGATGCCAGTGATGAACAAGAGTCCTATAAAGTTTGTATTTATTTTATGCAACAGATAGAACCCTTGGCAAATTAAACCAATATGAGTGATTTTTCTTAGTTTTAGTCATTTTTTAATAAAATGAAGAAATCCTTAGCGTTGCCTTTAATATACCTTTGGTCGTATTTTGCTGAGGTTGGTTTTTTATGTAGTGTTTACTATGTACAATTTTTAAAGTCACTGACTCTGTTTCCTCTCGTAGTTTTTCATGGAAACTATTTTGTTGCGTTTTAAATCTTTAGTTCTCACAATGTTGTTTGAAGTAGTGACAGAAGACTCCTGATTGAAAACTAGTTACATAGCTTATTCGAGTTGTGTGATCTTGAGCAAGGCAGGCTGAGTCCCAGTTTTGTCTTCATTAAAAACAAAACAAATATATATACCTCTTACAATTAAATGAAATACAGATGGATTTGAAAGTATTAAACCGAAAGGGCTATGCAAATACTTTGATGTCATATTGATAATCACTATGAATACATAAGAAGAATAGTAAGGATTTTCCAGTGCGTTCCATTAAAAAATTCAAACATGGCACTTTCAAAAGTTTATGAAAAGTTTTTTTTCGGGTGGACCTTGTTCTGTTAGGTGTACTCAAGCCATGGCTTTGTTTTTGAAGAGAAAGGAAATAAACAAAACGCCTGTTGCCATGTTAGCTTACGTTCTCTGTAAAACAGAAGGGAGGAAGACAAAAAATAAAATACAGTTTGCCAAATGGAAAAGGACAAATCTGGTAGGGAGAGGCCTGTTATTTTTGAGACACTTCATATGGAAGATTGTTGGTAAGTTCAAAAGAAAATGAACATGCCCTCCTCTTGTGTAGAAGTGACATAGATGTGACAGCGGCTTGGCCCTGCTCTGGCCTAGGTTTGTACCACCTATCGATATGAGCCATGGTATAGCCTAAAGTAGCATTATCACTGGAGAAAATTTTGCACATTTTCCTCTCAGCTATGGTACAACCTCATGTTGCCAAGTCCAAATTATAGCTGGTAAATGTGTGTTTTTATGTAGAAGACTGTTTATGTTTCCAGCCAGATTTTCAGGTCAGAGCCAAAAGAACGTCTACTAACAGTGATTATAAGAGTTGTAAGATTTTGAGAGCAGAAAGGGACCTTAGAGATCATTTAGTCCAACTCTGGCGCCAGGTATCTAGTTACAGTCCTTTCAAGTACTTGCCAAATTAATTTCCTTTTTTTTTTTTTGGAAATGGGGAAACTGAGACCCAAGAACGTGTGGATCCTCTTGTTTCTGACAGAGCTCTTAGTGAATCTGAAAAATCTTGACTCCTGACCTTGACCTTCTTCCTGCTGTCCCAGATGGCCCATGAACTTGGTATTGCTTTAGTCCTCTATCAGACTGCAAGGCTCTGAGATTCATTGCAGAGGGTTACGTGTTTTTATTTGGAAGGACCAGGTGATGCCAGAGTTTTGCTTGGCTGTCTGAATTTTTGATATATGCTATAAGCTTTTATTTCTTCAAAAAAGGCAAATCAATATTTAGACTTAAGGATTCTTGATTTAACAATTCATTTTCATGTGGAAAGATGAAACTTGGAAAACAGGTGAGGGATTTGGTTTGCTTTTCTGTCAGGATCAGCGTGACCTCCACACCTGTGATGTTTGTAGTGACACTTTAGCAATCACTTCATTAATTCATCTGTTCTTCATTCATTCAGTGTAAATTGAATACTTCTTGTAAGTAGACATATATGCTAGTGATTATAGCATTAGAACTTGCCATCGTAGGTTTTATGCTCTGAGTCTCAGCCTTGGGACGGTCAGTTAGTTAGATTTATTTATTTATTTATTTATTTATTTAGAGACAGAGTCTCGCTCTGTCACCCAGGCTGCTGTGCGGTGGCCTGATCTCGGCTCACTGCAACCTCCACCACCCAGGTTCAAGTGATTCTCCTGCCTTGGCCTCCCGAGTAGCTGGGACTACAGGCACCTGCCACCACGCCTGGCTAATTTTTTTGTATTTTGAGTAGAGATGGGGTTTCACCATATTGGCCAGGTTGGTCTCGAACTCCTGACCTTGTGATCCACCTGCCTCGGCCTCCCAAAGTGCTGGGATTACAGGCATGAGCCACCACGCCCAGCCAGTTGGTTTTATTCTCATCTGACCCCATAGTTGGTAATTTCTTCCTCTTTTCAGTCAACCCATAGGCAGGTATTATATAACATTCCTTAGGGTGATTACAAAGAAGGTATATGTCTCAGAATTTCAGGCTTGCAAGGGAATTAGAGTGGATACATTCAAGTCCCTTTCTGTTGTTTGAATCTTGTAATTTTTTCCTAGATAACAAAATGTTTATGGGTAACTATGATAGGTGAGGCAGTGCTGCAGGATAAGGAGATAGATCAGATACAGTACTCAGAATCACATGCAGAAGATGCGTATACAGTCATTTAAGTCGTTTTATGGTAAATTATGCTTTAGTCATCATATGTTGATCAGAAGCATAATCTAAGTCCTAAGTTAGTGGTGGAGAGTGAGGGAAGTAAATTAACTGTGATTGGAGATAGGCAAGAAGGATTCAGAGAAACAATTTAAATTGAACTGAACTTTGATGGCTGGGTGGGACCTTAATTTTCAGATAGGGGAGTGGATTGTTCAGCAATAAAATAAAAGAATTAAAACACAGAGGAAGGAGAGCTCAAAGTAAGCGTGACAGGCCTTGTGTTTCTAGCTGTGGAACCGACTGTTTGTTCTGAAACCATTGACAATTTACTGTAGGGGCTTGTTATTATTTTAAATATAAGGGTGATATCCCCAGACCTGTTGTTGGATGCCAAGTTATACTGTTAATATAAATTAAGGCAAAACATGTTGCACTTTCAGGAAACCCAATGCAAACATTTCTGAATTGTCTGGTAGACTTCCTTCAGATCCGTGGGGACTTACCTGCTGACATCTGATGGCTTTGAATTCAGGGGTTCAATATTTAACTTCCTCTTTTTATAGTATCTTTGTTCGTCTTTTCTTGGTGACTTCCAGTTGACAACTTCTAATTCTGCTTCTCTGTTTGTTTCCCAGTCCTTTGGCTTGCTTTTATTTGCCTACTATTCAGTATTTGCATACCTCTAGTTTTCATCTCTCCTTTTCTGTTCGGTCCTGCAAAATGGCCAGAATTGCTAACGTAACTCCAGTCCCTCCACATTAGAAAACAGAGGGGTTTTGTCCATTGGTGATTACTTCAAATGTTAAAAATTTCTCTTTGTTATTGAGTAGAGATGTGTCCCTTTATGATGTCCTCACACTGATTTTCTTTCCCCTTTTAAAAAATGATGCAAACTCAGAGGAATGGTCAGGCCGGGAGAGAGACAGGTGCTGTATGTCTCAAGGAGTTGATGAGTAAAGCTACTGAGAGATGTTACTTTTCAAAGGAGTGAGTAAGCACAGAGTAACATGAGCTAGGCCCAGAATTAGTAGAAAAGAAAAGAAGAGAAATCTCTGAAATTGTTTATTTTAAAGTCAGCCTCCAAAAGCTCTTGAGCATCTATTCTTGTGAAAACAATTCAAAGCTCATATATGCGTATGATGAATAGTGGCTTATAATCTTTTTTTTTTTTTTTTTTTTTTTGAGACAGAGTCTTGCTCTGTTGCCCAGCCTCTGCCTCCTGGGTTCAAGCGATTCTCCTGTCTCAGCCTCCCAAGTAGCTGGGACTGTACAAGCATGCCCCAACATGCCTGGCTAATTTTTGTATTTTTAGTAGAGATGGGGTTTCACCACATAGGTCAGTCTGGTCTTGAACTCCTGACCTCAGGTGATCTGCCCACCTGTAATCCCAGTATTTGGGAGGCTGAGATGGGCGGATCACAAGGTCAGGAGATCCAGACCATCCTGGCTAACACAGTGAAACTCCATCTCTACTATAAATACAAAAAAAAAAAAAAAAAAATTACAAGAAATTAGCCAGGCGTGGTGGCAGGCGCCTGTAGTCCCAGCTACTCGGGAGGCTGAGGCAGGCTGAGAATTGCTAGGATTACAGGTGTGAGCCACCATGCCTGGCCTCATTTTCCTACTTACTGATTTTACGTGTTTAACAATGATAATTTGAAAATCAATTCAAGTTTTAGCAAAACTGGCACTGGAATTTTTTTTTTTTTTTTTTTTTTAAGACAGAGTCCTGCTCTGTTGCCCATGCTGGAGTGCAGTGGCACGATCTCGGCTCACTGCAAGCTCTGCCTCCCGGGTTCACGCCATTCGCCTGCCTCAGCCTCCTGAGTAGCTGGGACTACAGGCGCCCGCCACCGCGCCAGGCTAATTTTTTGTATTTTTTTTTTTTTTGTATTTTTAGTAGAGATGGAGTTTCACTGTGTTAGCCAGGATGGTCTGGATCTCCTGACCTTGTGATCCGCCCGCCTCGGCCTCCCAAATACTGGGATTACAGGCGTGAGCCACTGCACCCGGCCGGCATTGGAATTTTTGCCTTGTGATTCCATCTAGGGCTATCATGGTCTCAGGTGTAGAAAAACAGGATTTTGCTTTTACAGGATTTTACTGTAGGATGAGAATACAAGGATATCTTGATCTGTGAAAACACACCAAAGAGATGATGGAGATGCTTATTTCTTCCTGGCCCTTTGCCTAGTTCCTCTTGGGCCAGCAAGCCCCAGTTGATTTGTAGCTTGTTTGTGACCCTGACAGCAACAGTTGCTGCAGCAGCAGCAGAAGTAGCAGGAGCAGCTTGCTTTGCAATTACTTCCTACTTTTATGGTCCACATATGTAGGTCATTGAGTGTTTATTAAGGCTGGGTAGGCTCTTAGGCATGTCACTGGTTCTGGTCAATATGACTTTGTAGAAGCAAATGTCACAGTTTTCCTGGTTGCTTTTGGCTCTGCATCATCATCCGTTTGGTTATTCGGATAAGAAGATGGACATTGCTGTTGTCTGGACTTGTAAAAACCCCTTTGACAGCAGCCGACCTAGAGTCCAGGGGAGTATTCCAATATTTCATTTAGCATTAGGAACCTTTTCATGGAATATCATAGTTTCTCTTCTTTACTTTTTAAGAACTTATTTAAAGAGGTAAACCTTTCCCCTGGGATTGATAGTGGAGAATGTGTACATATACACACACCCACCTACTCACCTATATCAACCTGATTACCACTGCCACCATTACCTTGAAATAATTTGTGGCACATTTACACTCTCTGCAGTGAAAGATTGGTTAACTTCTGTACAAGAAAAAAGTCTTATAGGCAAATTGATGGTGGTTAGTTCTATTGAATGTAGGGAAAACCAATGAGGTTAGCTTTGCTTTAGCTCCTGAGTTTCTGTATAGGGAGTAATTTACTATGCTTGCATATTACAGAAAATTTCCTTTGCTCAAGGTTAAGTGAAACTACAGTTGGTTCTTTTTGAGTCAGTGAAAGTTTTATCCCAATTTGTCTCTCCCATCAAGAGTCTTAGTGGTTTCTTCAAAGGTGAAATGTACTTACTGTTTTTTTATTTTAACTTACAAAAAAGTAGTGTGTCTTTTTCTACTTATAAAAAAGTAATGTCAGCCAGGACTGGTGGCTGACACCTGGGAGGCTGAGACAGGCGGATCACATGAGGTCAAGGAGTTCGAGACCAGCCTGGCTAACATGATGAAACTCCGTTATTACTAAAAATACAAAAATTTGCTGCATGTGGTCATGTGTGCCTGTAATCCCAGCTACTCTGGAGGCTGATGCAGGAGAATTGCTTGAACCCGGGAGGCGGAGGCTGCAGTGAACCGAGATTGCACCATTGCACTCCAGCCTGGGTGACAAAAGCGAAACTCCATCTCAAACAAACAAACAAAAAGTAACGTAAACAAATCAAATGATGTAGATTAGGTATTTTCAAATTTATTTCTCTATGAGGGAAAAATTATGATCTGCTTATACGTCCTGCTCCCAATAAACACGCCAAATGATGCTTGAACATTCTTTTACTCCCTGCTCCATCCCAAGTTTTATTAAAATAATTTGGAGAATATGTTGTAACATTTTTAACTTTATAGCAAATCTCCTTTGAGAATTCTTTCTTGCATTAAATTTTATAACCACATTAGTAATAAACTAACTTTTACCTGTTTGTTGTTGGTGCTATTTTCTATTTACTATTTTTTTCTGGTATTCATCATCTTGATTCTTTTCTTTTTTGTTATTTTTTTCTGCTGTAGTACTTCATCAAGTAATTTTTATGGGAAGGCTATGTGCCTGATATATTTACTGAGTCTTTGTGTATCTAAAAATGAGTTATTATTGCCTTCATATTTGAGTACAAGCTTGGCTATAAGTAGAATTCTTGGGTCAAATTTGCTTTACTTCAGTATTGTACCAAGATTTCCACACTATCATTTAGTATCATTTAGTATTCAGTGCAGCAGATGAGAAATCTGATGCCAGTCTGATTCTTTTTCCAGTTTAGTAAATTTTTCTTATTTGGTCTATAGCCTTTATTTGTGGGATTCAGCAATTTCACTAAACCGTGTCTAGACACAGCTTGCTTTTTACCTATTCTGCTATTTCTACTCAAGTCAAGGTTTTCTTTATCTAAATGGGATTTTCTTCTTTCCTTTCTTTCCTTTTTCTTTCTTTTTTTTTTTTTTTCTTTCTTTCTTGAACTCCTGAGCTTAGGTGATCCTCCTGCCTCCACCTCCAAAGTAGCTGGGACTAAAGGTGTGTACCACCATGCCCAACTAATTTAATTTTTTTTTTTTTTTTTTTTTAGAGAGAGGGTCTTGCTATTTTGGCCAGGCTGGTCTTGAACTCCTGGCTCAAGCATTTCTTCTGCCTTGATGCCTCTCAATGCGCTGGGTTTACAGGTGTGAGCCACTGCTCCCAGTCACGATTTCCTTATAATATATTGAAAATATATTTTAATCTTTCCTTCACCTTTTTCTTCTTTATGAACTCCTACTATATGGAATTGGATTTCTTCTCTATTCTTCATATTAGTTTTCTGTTTCCAATAGTTCTACTACATGGAGGGATTTCTGTTGCTTACTTCCCTTTTATATTCTTAATTTTTGTGCTGATAGTCTGCTTTTGACTTATAAATGCTCTATAAAACTGAATTTGGGGAGAATATTTGGGAGGAGTGGCTCTGGATATCTGTTGTTCAGGGTAGCTAGCTTGCACTTAAACTTTTATCTTTTATCTAAATTGGGAATATATAGTTATTTAAATGCAGGGTGGCTATAGAGTATATATGTTCAGTCTTCACCCATATGTGTAATTAGGGGATGCAGGCCAGCAGAAGACTATGCTTAGATGCATGGGTCAAGAGCAGACCAGCAAGGTTAATCTGGGTCCTCAAGGCTAATGGTTTGGGGATCCGTAGGCAGGTAGCGAAGCCCCTCCCTTACATGCCATACATGTATGCCAGGTGAGGGCCGGAGGAGCTGTGGCCAGCCCTTGTGTGTATTGGTCTCTAGTTGAATTCTCAAACCCCTTCGATTTCCTCCCTCATTGTGTTTTCATCGGCGACTTTGCTTCTCAATGACACACTGTCACCAGCAGTGCTGGGAACTGTGGCAGAGTCCTTTTTGTTAGAAAGCATAAACTCATTAAATCGTTTCAATGACTTTCATTATATACCCCTAACATCCATTCTAAAGAGGCTTGCCCCACCCCCTCACCCTTTTTGTTGTGGCAGTTTGAAGTCTGCTCAGGTCCTGGTATCATTTGCTGTGTATCTCAAGCTCACTTTGCTGCCCGTCATGAGTTCATCACAGAAAACGTGCTCTCCGATAGCATTATCTAAAGCCAAAAAAGCTTCGGAGGCTGCATAATGCGATGGTTAACACTGCAAGTGCTCTTCCAGGCTTCCTGGGTTCACATCTGGCTTCCTGCTTACTAGCCGCATAACTGTAGTGTACTGCTTAACCCTTCTGTGGCCCACATAAATCCTCTGTAAAATGGGTGATTGTTGTGAGGTTTCAAAGACATAATGCACATAAAGAATATTTTATGTAATTGACATGTCCTAAGACTTAGTAAACATTTTCACTGTTGTGATATTTTGGGCTAGTGGGTCTCTGTGCTGGGTTTTGCCACAGTTGTCACTGACATTTGATTTGCACTATGCCTCCTCAGAATTCACCCGTGATCCCATCCCTTGCTATTATAAGGTTCAGCATTATATATATATATAAAATATATATATAATATAATATAAATATATAATATATATAATATAAATATATAATATAATATAAATATATAATATATAATATAAATATATAATATATAATATAAATATATAATATAATATAAATATATATAATATATATGTATATTTGCAGAAGAAATGCTCCCACAAACTTCCTCTGTAAAATGAATGATTGGATTAAATAATCATGTAGATCTCTTACAGCTCTCAAATTCAATGCCTTGGTAATAAAATATCACTTCTTTGTAATTTCATGGTGATTTATAATTTGCAAAATACATTATAACAGCACAAGTATAATTTAGCTAATGAAATAAAAATGAGGATCCGAGGGTTGAAGGAACTTATTTAGATCTCACAATTGTCATGAAAGCAGTGACTTATTTTTAAATAGACAATAACAAAATCATTTCGGGGACTTTTTACAAATGAGAGAATGTAGATCCTCTTAAATCTTTAATAAGCAGCCAGTGTCATCAATAATATATGTTGATATTTAGTAACCAGGAACCTCCGAGGTAATTTTCTTTGCAGTTCTTCAGTGGAAGATTAGTACATCTTCCATCCCGGCCTCTAGCATATTTTCTGACAAACCCCTCGTAGATTGTATCATATACCTCTTATCCATGGATTTGGTAAGGAAGCCCTGGTGGGCCAACATATCCTTCAGTTCTTTTGTAATTTACATAATCCAATCAACAGGGGCACGGAAACACCTTGTTCTGAAAGAAGGAGTAAAAGGGAGTAGAGGATGCTGACACCAATAACCTAGGGCACTAACTCATATTTTATTTCTGAATATAGTACTTTGAAACTCTAATGTTTTAGAAAGGTTTTCTGTTCATAGCTGATTTTGCTTGATCCATTCAAAAGTCAAGCATTTTTGTGCTCTTACTATATAACTTAAAATGTATTACAGCATGGGGTGTCTATACCAATCCTGAGGGGTTAAACTATTATCATCATTATTTTATCATTAGCTTTTGTGAGTTTGACTTGTACAGGGCCTCCTAGCCTGCAAATTCCGAAATTGACATTCTTTTTGTTTTGTTTTGTTTTGTTTTGTTTTGAGACAGGTTCTTGCTCTCTTGCCCAGGCTGGAATGCAGTGGCATGATCTCCACTCACTGTAGCCTCTACATCCAGGGTTCAAACCATTCTCCTGCCTCAGCCTCCTGAGTAGCTGGGATTACAGGCACAGGCCACCACTCTGGCTAATTTTTGTATTTTTTTTAGTAGAGAGGGGGTTTCACCATGTTGGCCAGGCTGGTGTCGAACACCTGACCTCGTGACCCGCCCACCTCGGCCTCCTAAAGTGCTGGGATACAGGCATGAGCCACTGCGCCCGGCAGACGTTGCTTTTTTAAATAAAAGACTTTCATATACTTTATCTCGCTGGAACCTTTAGACAACTTCTGCAAAGGGAAGGGTAGGGAGGGTTCTCCATCTTGTATCAGTGAAGGCTCTGGGGCTCTGAGGTTAAGCAGCATTCCAGGCTTCCGTGGCATTAACTGTCCCAGGCAGGGATGAAGCTCTCTGTCTTTTTGAGATGTGCCAGTCCATTTCTCACCCCATGGCCATCGCTGCTATATTGCTCCTCTCCCTTTATATTCATTTTTAGTGAGGGAAACAAAACAGCAGTTGTCAATTTCCTTTCCCAGTAGTTTCATTATTTGCTGTCATCAGTTTTGTTGCAAGATCCTCTATTGTAATATTGTCTTCAGATTTCAAAAAATGTATCTCTACATATTGGAAGAAAGCACTGTGGTGGAAAATACAGGAAAACTATGTACAGACCTGTTAAATGGAAATGTTTTCATAATTTTTAGTTAGTTTTATATGTATTTTACCAGTAAAATTTAGTAAAGATGTCAATGTCAATCTTTCTTACTATAGAAATAAGTAAAATTTCTCCAACTAGTGGGAAAAAAGTTTCTGTGGCAATTATTTTTTAAAAGGAATATAGGATTGATACAAGGATGAAAGCATTCACATTATAAGAAATATAAGTTTTCTGTTATTTTTTGAAATAAAAATTTGGTTTATGAGAGGCTTAAAAAATGAATAAATTCCCTTCTTTCCTGATAGTTTCTGTCATTCTCTTGGGGATTAAAGGAGTGTGAATCTATCCTACAGCCACTTTCTCTCTGAACTGTAGATGACACATCAAGATGTGATTTGGGGCAGATCAAGTCTCAGAGTCGAATCTCAGTGTCTTTAGCCGTACAAGTGGTGCGATAGTGTGATAATTCCACATGTCCTGTCTTCTGGGCTTTTTGACATTCATAGCATTTCTAAACAAGTAAAGGATTTATCTTAAAAATGAAATTTTAATATTTTTTCATAATTCTTGAGCTTTAATTCTTTCCATTAGAAATTATGTCATCCCCATATTTAGAGCAATTAATAATTGCGTAACTTTTAAATTGTGTATTTGATGGTATGGTGTATATTGAAAAGAGAATGAGAAACTATTCCCTGAACAGCGATTTACTGATTCAAGCCATCACTTTCTACAATATGTACACTTCAGAGTGAAGGTCCAGTGTCAGAACTTCATAGAGTGTCTGGCCAGCTAGAGTTAGGTATTTCATGAAGAGATGATCAAACAATTGAACAGAAAATACAGCAACCAGAAGAGCGTTTCATTGTGCACATTCAGAAAACTTCATCATTTTTATTATCATTTTATATCAAGCCATTTTATAAGTAGAGATGTGTCTGGAGGATTGTTTTCATTTCCTTTTAGCTCATTGAAAGTCAAACAGTGTCACTTTAGTAATTCTCTTCTTGCCCAGTGGGGATAGAAACCAGTTTTGGGCCATGGCAACTATATAGAAGTATTTTCAAAGAGTTACAGATTCATTAAATGAGCCCCTCTCTCCTCCCCTTCACACCCACTGCGTTTCTGTCTATAATGAGGATTTAAGCCACAGTCCCAACGTGAACTAGCTCATTTCAGTACTAGGGAAATGGCTCTTGAATGGGTTTACCACCTCCTCTCATTCTGCAACAACTGTTCTTTTTCTGACAGCTTCTTCTACCTCTTCCAGGCACGCAAAACTCTTGATGACTTGAACCTCCTATGTTCTTTTTTTTTCCCCCAGCTTGTAAAATTATGGTAAAATATACATAATATAAAATTTACTATCTTCACCAAATAATGTTCTGTTCAGTAGCAATATGATGAAGTACATTCATATTGTTTTGCAACTATCACCAGTATCCATCTTCAGAACTCATTTCGTCTTGCAAAAACTGAACCTCTGTACTGCTTCCCCAGTAAACCCCCATTCCACTGTCAGCGAGCCCCTGGAAACCGCCATTATACTCTCTGTTTCTACGATTTTAACTTCACAAGCCCACAGTAAAATTGTAATCATATTATACTTATCTTCTCAACTGGCTTATTTTACTTCACATAATGTCCTCAAAGTTTATCCACGTTGTAGCATGTGCCATGCTATATATATGTCATGTTTTGCTTATCCATTCATGTTAATAGACATTTGGGTTCTTTCCCCATTTTACCTACTGTGGGAATAATGCTGCTATGAATATGGGTGTACAAATAACTCTTTCGAACCCTGCTTTCAGTTCTTTTGAGTATATACCCAGAAGTGAATTGCTGGATAACATGGTAGTTCTATTTTTAATATCTCGAGGAACATTCATACCATTTTCCACAGCAGCAGTACTCTTTACGCTCCTCTGAACAGCATACGAGTTGTAATTTCTCCACGTCCTTGCCGACACTGTTTTTTGTCTTGATAATAGCCATTCTAATGGGTGCGGAGCGATATCTCATGGTAGTGTTGATTTGCATTTCTCTAATGATTACTGATTTTGAATATCTATTCATGTATGTATTAGCCATTTGTGTATATACCTTCTTTGGAGAAATGTCTATTCAAGTTCTTTATTCATTTTTGAATTGGACCTTTTTTTCTTTTTGAGTTTTGTAAGCTCTCAATATATTCTGAATATTAATCCCTTATCAGATATGATTTGTTAATACTTTCTCTCATTTTGAAGATTGTCTTTTTACTCCATTGATACTGTCTTTGATTTTTAATTTTTATGAAATTCAATTTGTCTCTTGTGTCATCCGTGCCTTTTGTGTCATATTAAGACATTTGTTGCGAAATTCAATGTCATGATGCTTTTGCATATGTTTTATTCTAATCTACAATTTTAGATGTTACCTTTAGGTCATGGATCCATTTTGAGTTAACTTTTATAATTACGTTAGGAAAGAGTCTAACCTTATTCTTTTGTATGTGGATATTAAATTTTCCCGGCACCATTTGTTGAAAAGACTGTCCTTCCCCTGTCAAATGATCTTGGTGCCCTTGTAGACAGTTATTTGAACATATATGTGAGGGTTTATTTCTGGACTCTCTCAATCTTATGTGTTATTATGCCAATAGCATACTGTTTTGCTTACTTTAGCTTTGTATTAATTTTTGAAATCAGGAAGTGTCGGTCCTCCACCTTTGTTCCTTTTTATTCAGGATTGTTCTGCCTATTTTAGGTCATTTGATATTCCATATGAATTTTAGGGTAGGTTTTTCTGTTTTTTCAAAAAATGTCACTGGGATTTTGATCAGGACTGCATTAAGTCTGGATATCATGTTGGCTAATACTGACATCTTAGTTATATTGAGTCTTGCATTCTATGAATGTGAGATGTCTACCATTTATTTATGTCTTCTTTAATTCCTTTCTGAAATGTATTCAAGTTTTTGTTGTTCAAGACTTTTAACTATTTGTTCACGTTAATTTCTAAGTATTTTGTCTTTTATTTTTTGATGCTATTGTATATGGAATGATTTTCTTTATTTCCTTTTTGAATTGTTCATTGTTGATACAAATGTAAGTGATTTTTGTGTAGTAACTTTATATGCTGTACTTTGCTAAATTCACTATTTAGTTCTAACAGTTTTTGTGTCCAATCTTTAGGGTTTTCTACATATAGGATTATGTCATCTACAAGAAGAGATGATTTGATTCTTTCTTTTCAATTTTGACACCTTTATTTTCTTTCTTCCCTGATTACTCTGATGAGGACTTCCAGTATTACACTAAATTGATATGGCAAAAGCTGGTATTTCTAATCTTAGAGGAAATGCTTTCAGTCTTTTATCATTGAGTATGATTTTCTCTGTGGGTTTCCATATGTGGCGTTTTGCTCTATTAGAAAACTAATACAGATAGTTTTCTTCTATTCCCAGTTTGTTGAATATTTTTCTTATGAAAGGATATTGAATTTTGTCAAATGCTTTTCTGTGTCAATTGAGAAGATCACTTTTTCTTCATTCTGTTAATATAATATATAACCTTGATTTAATTTTGTTTGTTGAGTATCCATTCATTACAATAATAAATCTCACTTGGCCATGATATATAAACCTTTTAATATGCTATTACATTTGATTTGGGATATTTGGTTGAGTATTTTGCATCAATGTTTATTAGGGATATTATTCTATAGTTTTCATATAGTATCTTTGTCTGATCTTTGGTGTCACAGAAGGAGTTAGGAAGTGTTTCCTTCTTTTTAATTTTTTGGAAAGATTTGAGGATAATTGTTGTTAGTTCATCTATCAATGTTTGGTAGAATTTATTAGTGAAGCCATTGTTTCCAGATTTTTCCTTACTCAGATTTTGGACGCTGATTCAATCTTCTTGGTATTCATAGCATATTCAGATTTTTTATTTGTGGTTTAGTCTTGGTGCATTTCGTGTTTCTTGGAAATTTCCCTGTCATCTGGGTTATCGAATTTGTTGCCACACACTTGCTCATAGTACTCTCTTAAATCTTTTTTATTCCTGTAGAATTGTTAGTAATGTCCTTACTTTTATTTCTGTCTTTTGTAGTTTGAGTATTCTCTTCTCTCTCTCTCTCTCTTTCTTACTTCATCTAGCTAAAGGTTTGTCAATTTTGTTGATCTTTTAAAAGAACTATTGGTTTTTGTTAGTATTTCTCTATTATTTTTCTGTTCTCCATTCTACTTATTTCTACTCTTACCTTTATTATTTCTTCCCTTCTAATAGATTTTGGGTATAGTTTTTTTCTTTTTTTTTTTTTTCCCAAGTTTCATAATCTGTAGGTTTAGGTTGTTGGTTTGACATCTTTCTTATCTTTAAATTTAATGTTGTATAGTTATAAATTGCCTCGTTAGCACTGTTTTCACTGTTTCCTTTATATTTTGGTATGTTTTCTTTCACCTTCATTCATTTTTAAGTATTTTTCTATTTCCCTTGTGATTTCTTCTTTGATCCATTGTTTGTTTAAGACTATATTATTGGCTGGATACAGTGGCTCACACCTGTAATACCAGCACTTTGGGAGGCCAAGGTGGGGTGATCACGAGGACAAGAGTTTAAGACTAGCCTGGCCAACGTAGTGAAACCCCATTTCTACTCAAAAATACAAAATGTTAGCCAGGTATGAAATAATGGTGCCTGTAATCCCAGCTACTCAGGAGGCTGAGGCAGGAGAATCGCTTCAACCCAGGAGGCAGAGGTTGCAGGGAGCCAAGATCACGCCATTGCACTCCAGCCTGGGGAACAGTGCGAGACTCTGATAAAAAAGAAAAAGAGTACATTATTTAATTACTGCAAATTTGTGAATTTTGCAGTTTTACTTATGTCTATTTATTTCTAATTTTATCCCATTGTACTCAGGGAAGATACTTTGTATGACATCTACTTTTTCAAATCTATTGACCCTTACTTATTGTATGGGCTTATTCATGTTCTATCCTGGAACATGTCCCATGTGCACATGAGAAGAAGGTGTACTCAATTGTTGTTAGGTAGATTGTTCTGTAGAGACATATACAGAACAATCTACCTAACAACAGTTATAGGTCTAATTAGTTTTGTTTGTTGTTCAAGTTCTCTATTTCCTGACTTATCTACTGTTTGGTTGTTCTATCCATTGTTGAAAGTTGGACATTAAAATCTCTATTATTATACAACTGTCTATTTCTTCCTTCAATTCTGCTAATTTTTGGTTTGTATATTTTGATGATCTTTTATTAGGTGTGTATACATTTACAATTGTTACATATTTTTGTTGTATTGAGCCTTTTGTTAATATAATGTTCTTCATCTCTTTTTTATCTTTTAGCCTTTTTTGACTTAAAATCTATTTTGTCTGATATTTTGCTACTCTGCTTTTTGTGGATTACTATTTGCATGAAATGGTGTTTTCTATCCTTTCACTTTTAAACTGTGTCTTTGGATATAAAGCGAGTCTCTTGTAGGCAACATATATGTGGGTTATGTGTTTTAATTTATTCTGCCAATCTGTCTTTTGATCAGATAATTTAATTCATTTACATTTAAAGTAGTTATTGATAAGCAGAGAATTACTTCTTATTTTTCTACAGATGCTTCTTACCTTGTGATGGGGTTATGTCCAATTAAAACTGTCTTAAGTTGAAATAATTTGTTACATTAAAACTATTTTAAGTTGAAATAATTGTAAATTTAAAATGCATTTAATATATTTAACATTCCAAACATCATGGTTTAGCCTTACTTACTTTAAACATATTCAGAACACTTGCATTAGCAGACAGTTGGAAAAAATAATCTAATACAAAGCTTATTTTACAATAAAGCTTTAACTATGTTATGTAATTTATTGTGTGTTCTGCTGAAAGTGAAAGACAGAATGGATACTTCAAGTATTGTGTTTAATGAATGAGTATCACTTTTACACCATCATATGGTAAAAAAATTGTAAGTCAAACTATTATAAAATTTATAAGATTATGAAACCATTTATATTTATTTTCTATATGCTTTATAACTTCTTTGTCCTTTATTTCTATATAATTATTTTTTGTGTATTCAGTTGATTTTTTGTAGTAAAATATTTAAATTCCTACTTGATTTCCTTTTGTGTATATTCTGTAGCTATTTTCTTTCTGGTTACTATGGGGGTTACATTTAACATCCTAAAGTTATAACACTCTAATGTGAAGTCATGCCACCTTGAGTTCAATAACATACAAAATTCTGTTCCTTTTTCAGTTGTTGATGCAGCAAAATTATGTCTTTATGCATGTGTACACAACAACATAAGCTAATAATTTAATACACTCATTTCTTAAATTATGTAGAAAACAAAATTGGATTTACCAGTCAAATTACAATAATATGAGATTTTAAACTTGTAATTAAAAAAAATATTAGTTTCTTAAATCATGTAGAAAACAAAAAGCAAAGTTACACATCATGATTACAATGATGTTAGCTTTTATAAGTGTCTACCTATTTGCCTTTTCTGAGATCTGTATTTCTTTGTATGATTTTGAGTTACTGTGTAGTATCATTTCATTTCAACCTGTAGGTTTCCTGTTAGCATTTCTTGCAGAACAAGTCTAATGGTAATAAAGAATTCTCTCACCTTTTTTTTTTTTTTCCCCATGACTTTCATTTTGATTTTCTGTCTCACTTTAAAAATAAAATTTTGCCAGGTGTAGGATTCATGATTGATAATTTCTTTTCCTTTCAGCACTGAATATATCGGCCTTCTGTTTTCTGGCATCTAAGGCTGCTGAGAAAACTGGATAATTTTATTGAGGATCCCTTGTATGTGAGGAGTCACCTCTCTTGCAACTTTCAAAATTCTCTCGTTGTTTTTGTCTTTTGACAGTTTAATTATAAGGTTCCTTAGTATTTGTCTGTTTGAGTTCGTCTTACTTAGTACTTTTTTGAGCTTCTTGGATGTTTATACTCTTGTCTTTGATCAAATTTGGGGGAGTTTTTGGCGATTATTTCTTCAAGTATTGTCCCTGCCTTTTCTCTCTGTCTCATCCTTCTGGGAATTCCATGCTGCATACTTTGGTATAGTTGATTGTGTCCCATAAGTCTCTTAGGCTCAGTTCACCGGTCTTCAATCTTTTTTCTTTCTGATCTTAGACTAATTTACTTTGACTTCTCTTCAAGTTTTCTGATTTTTTCTTTTGCCTGCTAAATCTGTCTTTGAGTTCCTCTAGTGAATTTTTATTTCGGTTATTGTAATTTTCACTTCCACAATTGCTTTTTGCTGTTTTTTCCTTTTTCTTTATTGATATTCCCATTTTATTCATGTGTTGTTTTCTTAACTTTCTCCTTGCTTCCTTTAGTTCTTTGAGCATTTTTAAAACAGTGGTTTTAAAGTCTTTGTCAGGTAGATCCATCATTAGGTCTTTTTAGAGATAGTTTCTGTTGGTTTGTATTTTTGTTTTGAATAGACCATGCTGTCCTGTTTCTTTGTATGTCTTTTGATTTTTTGTTGTTGTTGAAAAGTGCGTATTTGAAACTAATAATATAGAACCCTGGAAATCAGATTTTTTCTCTTCCCCAAGGTTTACTGTTATTGTTTTTGTTTTGTGGGGTTATTGTTGCCAGTCTCTGTGCTAAGTATTAGCTTTTTTTGTTAACTTGTGGTCTTAAGTATCTTCCGAGCCTGTGTGTTTTCCTGGTTATGTGCCATGACTTTCTAATTTCCTCTATTGTTTTCAAATGCCCTGGTTAACAAGGTCTGTCTCCCAAAATGAGAAAAAGTAAAAAATAAAGGAAGGACAAAAAAAAAAAAAAAAAAGAAAGGGGGGACTAGCCTTTTGAGTCCCATGGAAGTCACTTCAGCTGGAGTGAGGGGCAACACTAATGATAGTTGCCCCTTTTTCTTTATGTGTGTGATTAAAAACAGCAATTAATGTTCAGTGCACAGATCCTTGATATACGGAAGACAGGTCCTTTTTGCCCAGCTTAGATCATGTAAGCTGCATGCAAGCTGCTTCAAGAACATGTGTGCAGATGCCTACCAAGGATCTAAGGGGTGGGGTATAGTTAGTTGCTATTGTGCTAAGATGTAAACTTTACCTAAATTAACCACAACTTACAATCTAAAGCTTTCCTCCAGAAAGTAGACCTTTATTAGACTCTGGACTTCCAAAATAAGTTGTTCATATAGATGGTAGCAGTGCAATGGTTGTCTAGGTAGAAAGACGGATTTCTGGTGCCTCCTGCTTTGCCATATTCTCAGGATCCCTTTCACTTCCTTTGATTCTTACTAAACAGAACTAACTTCCTTGATTCCTCTGCTGTGCCTGCAACTATCTCTTTTCTCCCTTCTTTACCACCCCCTCTTCCTTTCTCCCTGTCTCTAAATTTAGATGCCCATTCAGAGTTCTCCCTTCAACCTTCTGTTTTCTCCCAGTAGACGTCACTACTCTAATACGATCAACTTTGATCTTTCTTTATCTAATTATTTGAACTGCTTATGACTTGGTACTGTGTTTTCCTTTGACAAGTTTTGTTTCATTTATCCATGAGATCTTTTCCTAGATAACACCTGGCTTTTCGCTTTCAATGTACCCTTAATTCTACTCATCATCTTGCTCAAAGGCTTACGTTCTGTTAGACATACCATTATATTTCTAGTCTTGCCACCTAAACTGTGTTCATTGATGATAGATCTTGCTTTCTTTGTGTATCTATCACCAAGGCTTACAGGATTATTTCAATCTCTTTATTTTCTTGCCCATCATCCTAGTTCATATTTTCTGGGTTACAACCTACTCATTGCCTTCATTCTATCTTTTTGACATTCCAACTGCACGTCTATAACCACTTAGTGGTTAAAAAAATTATTATTTTCTTCCTCTGGCTTTTTATTGCATGCCACATTAAATTTCTCTGCTTGGTTTATTTTTTCAGAGTACTCTATGACCTACCTCATCCTATATAGCATACCTTATCTTCCACTGTGCTTTTTATACAGGCCTTGCTCTTTTGAAGCTCATGTCCTCATTGTCAGCTTCATATACCAAGCCAATTTTTCTTGTGTCTTTCTCGATAACTGATGAACCCTCATATCCTCATTTTTAAAAGCCTAACTCTACTATTTTACTCACATGTGTCTGACAACTGGATCATCTTGATCGCTGTCTTCTCTGCATCCTCAGTCTTTTGATTGAGTCACGTGATGTGGTGATATGAACCCAGGATTTAGGGCTAAGAAGCCCTGCTCGAGTGCTTACCACTGCATTTCCCATCTTTACATGCAAAAATGAGGATATCAATAACAATTTTTAGAAGGTTATTTTGAGGACTAATTAAGATGTTGAATGTAGAGTATCCAACAACTTCTGGTTCAGAAGTAAAGGCTACTGTGAGTCAGGTAATAAATAGATTTATTAATACTGTTTAATTTTTCTGCCACTTAATAGATACCCTTTTGTGGGGTCATGTAATCATCGCATGTACATTAATCTTGCCAACAAACTTTATTTTATAAAGCCAGAATCATAAAATAACATGGGAGACTTGTAGAAATTATTTAAAATCATGAATCATAGAGCACCAGATTTGACATGGTCCTAACCCATCTGCTCTTTCTTGTGATGAGGAAACTGGAGCCTACATTTCTTAAGTGAACTGTTCAATGTGACACAGTTGCTAGGAGAGCTGGCGCTAACCACAATTCGAGGTCTCTGGACTCCCAGGCCTCTGCTCTTTCCATTACCTTCTTGTTCATTTATTTTAGCAACTGCCTGAAGGCAGGATCACAACCGCTATTTCTGTATCACCCATAACCTTTATTTTATTGGGAGAAGATAGAATAGCTACTTGATTGATATTTGTGGCTTGATTGATTTATTCTTTCTTCGATTGAGCAATAGGAATTCTCTGGGAAAGGACTATGAAGTCTGTAGTATACTTATCACCCTTTTGGTGCTTCGGGGGCTGTTGTAAGCATGCAGAGGGTTCAATGTGCGCTGCTTCTGTAAACTGACTCAGGGTGGCGGGGAGAGGAAATGGGAGAGGAAGTTATATACATCTTGAGCAAATCAAGCTTTTCTATTTTTAGTCCTTGCTACTGTTTGGAAAGTACAGCCTCTGTTCATGGCAGTCTGGCATGTGTTTCCTTAGTGCCATTTCGAAAGGGGGAAAAAATAAATATGGGAATTTTTTTTTTTGTAGTGAAAATAGTTACTCAGTGAAATCACATAAGTTTCCCGTTTTTCTCTTGATGAAACCTCAAACCCACTAGGCACAGATTCCTCAACCTCAACTATGCATGTGAAAGGCTCATGCAGAAGAGGAGACCACAGTCAGCAAAACCTTGGATAGCAAGATAAGCTGTGGTGCCCCAGAGAAATGCGGGGTGGGTCTGGGGGTGGGGAAGGCAGGGAAGGGAATGGTGATGTTCTTTCATATTCAGTGGGGAACTTGGCCAAATCCCAGATCGTTGCCCCCTGGAAAAGGCTGAAACCTGAACTAAGTAGATAAAAAGACACATAGCTTTGCAGCTTTTTGCTTAAGCTGTTCCTTTTGCTTCAGTTTCTCTCCTTGGTAAAAGCTTCCCTGAGTGCTTTATAGCTACTTCCCCAATTCAAATAAATAATTTTTCTTTAGTAGTTAGGATGGCATTTGGGGGATTTTTCCACTCTAAGGCTATATCATTAGTGCACAATGAAGAGCCTTATGCTAGTAAATAAAATGATTTGATCTGTATTTAGATAGATTGCTATATCATAGTGGTACTCAAGTGACCAGAAATGGTAATGACAGAATGTCTTGGGGTCACCTTCAAGGGTCCGTTGAGGCAGACAAGGATCTTAACCAAAGTGGTGGCCATGACCATGGAGAAGGGGAACAAGAATCCAAAGCAATTTGGAGAGAGGGGGCTTATGCGAAAGAGAAGAGTCCAGGATGCTTTGCAGGATTCTGACTTTCTTCAGGGAGAATACATATCCTTCCTGTCTTAGTATGTGGCAAATAGAAGAATCCTTTGAACAAAATGAGGACTTTGAGGAAAGTGTGATGTGAATGTTACTAGAGGAAATGTTGATACCAATGAGCAAGTATTGCCCTTTGTTAATGAAAGGGACTCTACAGTCTCCAGACATAAAGAGCTCTGCCTAGATAAAACTGTAGCAGTAGGGTGAGAATAATGCATTGCTATAATTAATGCTAATTTGTGGCTATTGCTGTATTGTTGTCATTGTTTTTTAATTGAATATGTATTAAGCTCCAACAGGGTGCTATGAATAATGCCAACTTAGAGTTGATTTATCAGAACACTCAGAAGATTTTATAAACACCAATAAATAGAAACTCACAGCACTCCTTCGAGGTGGTAAATGTCTTTGCCATTTCTACAAATGAGGAGAAGTGAAGTAGATTGTGTTTTCTCTGTTGGCACTGTGGGTGAGAACATGGAAACTGTCGAATGAGCGAAACGTATTTTCCTTGTCCCCTGGAATTGGGTTAGAATACATTAGTAAAGAATTCTCCTTAAATGTGTTCAGAGTTGTGGGATTTTAATTAAATTGTTCCAGTTATTGTTAGCACTTGGATTAGCAACAGGCAACCACAATTCTAGGCCAGCAGATTTCAAATTTAGCATGGATAAGACTTGGGGTGAGGCTGATGGGTTTGTTAAATGCTGATTGCTAGACCCTGCCTTCAAAGGTTTAGATTTGGTAAATGTGGGAGTGGGCTTAAGAAAATCTTATGTTCGTGGATATCTAAGGTGCTTCTGTCCTCAAAGGTTGCTAGCTTCCTTTCAACACTCCAGTATTTTCTTATTTTAGGACATGTGTTTGGCCACCAAAATCTAGCTTCACCTGAGACCAAGACCTTGTATTTAAGAACTGCAAAGTCTCCTATAACACACCAAGTATAATCCTATAATCCTCTTTTTTACGGAACATACCACCAGAAAACATGTGCAGAAGACTTACCGTGCACTTAGCATTCTAATGGACATGTGATTTCTACTACCTTATATCACCTGGTCTCCAAAATGCCCCTGGGGGGTTGGTGTTATTACTCCCCCATTTCATAAGAAGATACTAGAATTAAGAGTATACAACCTGGTCAAACACCACATCCAGTTTAATCCTTTCTATCTTAACCTGGTTAGGCATATATTTTACTTTAAGTTTGAACGACAGATGGGATTCTTTTTGGCACTGAGAGAGTTTGCAGTTGACAGTAGAGCCTGTAAACCTGGCTTAAGTGGACCTATTCCATAAAGAAAAACATTCACATTGGAACAAGGGAGAGGTGAAAAGGAAAGCTGGAAGTGAGTAATTCAACTCTTCATTTTTGTTTTTGTCTCATTCCTTCTCTCTCTCTTTCTTTCTTTTCTTTTCTTTCTGTCTTTCTGTATTTCTTTCTCTTTTCTTTTCTTTTTGTGGACTCTCGTCCTGTCACCCAGGCTGGAGTGCAATGGCACAATCTCGGCTCACTGCAAACTCTGCCTCCTGGGTTCAAGTGATTCTCCTGTTTCAGCCTCCCAAGTAGCTGAGATTACAGGTGTGTGCCACCACGCCTGGCTAATTTTTTGTGTGTGTGTGTGTGTGTGTGTGTGTGTGTGTGTGTGTGTGTGTCTTTAGTAGAGATGAAATTTCACCATGTTGGCCAGGCTGGTCTCAAACTTCTGACCTCATGATCTGCCTATCTTGGCCTCCCAAAGTGCTGGGATTAGCGGCATGAGCCACTGCACCCTACCTGTCTCATTTCTTTAATACGAGGTACTAAACTGTCACTGAGTAAATAATAGACATTTGATTTTTATTTGACTCTGAATATTCTTTGAAAAAAGGAACATTTCATAAGAAAGCCTGAAATGAGACATGAGCAGAATTCTGGGGTATAGAAAGGATTTTTAAGTTGAGACAAGAATAGTGAAGCTTGAGACGACATTATTCCTTGCCTCCTTTAGACTTTCTTCAGCCTCCACCTAGCAAAGTAACAGTCTTGTCATAGCAGTCTGTTGCATTGTATTCCCTGTGTCTAAGGCAGAAATGTATATGTGCTCCAATAACCCTTGTTTGTTGTGCTGTGGAATCACACTCATTTCTGATTAAGGTGAAATCAGTAGCTTTCTGATACGGTCTCTCATTCACTTTTTATCAATGGCAACCTTTTTCATAAAAATAGGCATTTCTGCTGGGAGTGTTTTAATATAAATTGTCTGTGCACAGCCTGAAATATGTGTGATTCATACCATGTGTTTGTTCCCACATCAACACTAAGTCCCAAGATACAATTACCCCTGCCCACTCTCTCCTTCGTCATGGGGAATGTGTTTATCCTTTAGATATCAGCACCTTGGGTAAGAGCCAAGCTCCTTATATGCCTAGGTTTGCACACCTGCATTATCTGACCACAGCTGACCCTTTGAGTCTGCTCTTACTCTATTTTTACCTTAAAGAACACTCGTGTTTGCCAAGTACACTTGCACATTGCAGTGTTCCTTCTATATCTTTATGCTCATGTTGTAAATATGTTAAATACTTGTTCTCCATTTAAGGCCTTCTCAATTCTGTGGCCATATAGCTCTCTCTGATTTCTCTATTCAGCTACTTTCTCTCTTTCCTCTCTTTCATTTTGCTTTTTTCTCGAATATCTTGTGTGTCTTACCTACATGTATTCTGCCTTCTGATATGGATATTTGTGGATAAACTAGTTTCTTCAATGCAACTGTAAGCTCTTGGCAGAGAACCACTGATCCATTCTCTTTCTCTCCTTCCCCATCCTTCTCCCTCTCCCTCCTTTCCTTTCTTCCTTCCCTCCCTCCCTCCTTTCTTCCCGCCCTCCCTCCCTCGTTCTCTCCCTCCTTTCTTCCTTCCTTCCTTCCTTCCCTCCTTCCCTCCCTCCATCCTTCCCTCCCTCCCTCCTTTCCTTCTACCTGCCTCCCTCCCTCCCTCCTTCCTTTCTACCTGACTCCCTTCCTCCCTCCTTCCCTCCGTTCCTCCCTCCCTTCCTCCCTCCCTCACTCCCTCCCTCACTCCTTTCCTCCCTCCCTCATTCCTCTCTCCCTTCCCTCCTTCCTTTCCCTCCCTCCCTTCCTTCTCTCCCTTCCTTCCTTCTTCCCTCCTTCCTTTCTACCTGACTCCCTTCCTCCCTCCTTCCCTCCTTTCCTCCCTCCCTTCCTCCCTCCCTCACTCCTTTCCCTCCCTTCCCTCCTTCCTTTCCCTCCCTTCCCTCCTCCCTCCCTCCCTGCCTTCCTCCCTCCCTTCCTCCCTCCCTCACTCCTTTCCCTCCCTTCCCTCCTTCCTTTCCCTCCCTTCCCTCCTCCCTCCCTCCCTGCCTTCCTCCCTTCCTCCCTTCCGTCTCTCCCTCCCTACCTCCCTCCTCCCTCTTGCCTGACCTTCATTGTCAGTGTGTCTTAAATATTTGAAAAATATTTATGGGAAAGTGAATGAAACCTATCGTAAATGGAGAAGTAGATGGCAAAAAAGAGTATTAGAGCTTGGCTTTTCAATTGTAATTGTAGCCATGACCTAATTTTTGGTAATCTAATAGGCCCATATAATCTCTGCTTGGTGTTGGAAGGGAAGACCTTTCACCTTTTGTATTTTCTTCCTAATGTCATGCAAAGTGCTAGAGCTTTGGAGCAAAATGTTTGATTTCCAAATTCCAATTCTTCCATTTACTACCCAAGTAACCCTAGAGAGTTCTCCTGTTCTCTCTGATCCTTGGGCTATCCTCTTTTGAAAACAGGAATAATAACATCTACTAAACTCTAGGATTGCTGGAATAGCTCGATGAGGTCATATATATCAAAGTGCATTTCTAAACCTGAGCACTTCTATGTGATAATGGCAGTGCGAAGGAAGCGATAATTTTTTTTCCCTTGTTTTCCCAGAAGTGACCATGTCCCAGGCTGTGTGCTGTGGACTGGGTAGTTGCCTAGTAATATTGCTGGCTTATAGGATATTTCCTGTTTTGTATGTTCTTAAGAAGATCAGTTGAAATGTACGAGATGTCGTTTTGGAAAAGATGTTTCACAGTGGGAGGTGTTAAAGTTTTAGTCCTATTTCAGCCCCTTCACTAGACAAACCACCTTACCTTTTTGGGGGAATTGTATTATCTTTAAATGAAAATGATGGAATAGCAACATAAATTCCCCTTCTAGTTCTACTATTTTATGAGCCTTATTTCCGTTTCCTAGGGTTATCAACTGTAATTGATTCTCTTGCAGTTGCTCAAACATCTTTTATCTGTACATCCTCATCAATGGTATTTAACATATAGAATCAGAACCACAAATGTTTAAAGAAAATTCTCAACCAGGCACGGTGGCTCACACCTGTAATCCCAGCACTTTGGGAGGCTGAGGCGGGTGGATCACCTGAGGTCCGGAGTTCAAGACCAGCCTGGCTAACGTGATGAAACCCCATCTCTACTAAAAATACACAATTAGCCGGGTGTGTGGCATACACTTGTAATCCTAGGTACTCAGGAGGCTTAGACAGGAGAATTGCTTGAACCTAGGAGACGGAGTTGTAATGAGCCGAGTTTGCAGTGAGCGCCATTGCGCTCTACTCCGGGCAACAAGAGCAAAATCTGGTCTATAACTAAATAAATAAATAAATAAATTTCCCACCCTTTGTACGTTTCCATGGCATGACCCTTTGCTTTATATCTCTGACTACGTGATATGAAATATGGGACATGGGAATTGAATACTTTTTTGTGGTTTCCAATTTTGATAACATTTTAAGGGGTCAAAAAAGAGTTCAAGAAAAAGAAAAGACTTGAGAATGATGAGCTAATGTATAAAGTTAACGTCATATTTCTTAGTATTTGAATTTTGGGGAATGTGAGAAAGTAGCTTTTGAAATTTATCATGCCTGAGCTTATGAAACCTGTGTTATCACAATGAAAAGTAAGAAACATGTCTTCCTTGAGGTTTTAAAAAACAAACTTAACAGCAAAATTACCTGACAAGTTCTTTTGATTCATGAATCCACACAATTGTTGCACATCTCCTCCAGCCCCCTCGCCACATATGAAAGTTTTCTTAATGTAAAAGTAAACCTTTTTCCCCTACCTCTAAAAACTTCTGTTTACCAATTTTATTATTTCACATTATTTTGTTATGCAAAGGATTCCTGGAAAATTATCTACGATCGTAGATGATCTTATGGATATCTTTATAGGTATTTTAACATAGAAATTTCAAACAAATATATTTCCCTTTTATGCACAAACAGAGTTCAGAAAAGATAGTTCATTTAGTGTTTGCTATACTGCATGTGTGGACTAACTGGTAAGGTGACTGTCTAGAATGGCACAGCTTGCCTAGATAATCTAGCTTGCCTAGATAATCAGTGGTTTTTAAACTATTAATATCTTAGAATTGCTTCAGGAAATATTACTAGAGGAGATAGGGGATAAAGCAGCTCTGTCTGTAAATGTTTCATACAATGAGTTTCCATGTCTGATTTCATTTTTACCAGGGGCTCTGCTGCTTAAAAAGGGAGTGCCAAATATCTACTTCACTCTCAAATAGTTCATCTTATTGTGGTTATTCTTATAGTTCTTGTTTTATTGATGAATAGATAATACATGTATTGTTCCTTATTATTATCTATGCAAATTGACCTTTATTTTCATTGTAAGGGGTTACTTTAAAAATATATTATTTGTATTGTTTTTATTTTATGAGGATCGGAATTCAGTAGAAATCATTCAACAAGTAGGTAAATATTGTGAAAAGTGGAGGGTTTTTGTTGCGTATTTAATTTTGGTTTCTTATTTGAATAGAACAGTGAACAATGAGGCTACTTGTGTATACTCAAGTTCAGACCACTTTAACCATGACTCTGCCCTTACTTGTAAAAGAATTGGCTTAAACTCAGAGTTGGCCTAACTCTTGCAGGTTTACTCTGATTGCTTTTGAACAGCAAAGATAGAGACAGGCAAGTTGTGAAATGTCATTGTAGACCTATGCAGTATTAGAGATTAAAAGAAACAATAGAAAAGGACATGGAAGGTGCATACCCTCATTTTTATAGAGGTAAAAGTTGAGTTCCAGAAAGTCAAAGAGACCTGATAGTGTCAGGGGGACTTGGTCTTGTGTAGGCTGCTTCTGTAGGGCTGACTGAGTGAAAGAGAGGCCCCTTGGAGTAGCACCGAATAATGGAGTTTATCTTAAGGATCCATCTGAATGAAATCTGATACCAGAAAGCTCAGGGTCAGGGCAGATTTGTGGCTGAACTCTTACCATCTTTCTTTTCTTCTCATTGCTTTTTTTCTTCTCTCCCGTCCTCTTTTCCTCTCCTCCCTCTCCATTCCTCTGCTTCTCTAGTGTTTACATGTTCATTGTTTTCCTCTACCCAATGATAGACTTCCAACTTCCTGTTGTATGTTTGGATTGTTAATAATTAACCATGTACGTCATCTTTTTGGTTGATCATGGCCATAGCTCATACCTGTGGCAATTTTTCTTTTCTTTTCTTTTTTTTTTTTTTTTTTTGAGTTCCACTCTTATTGCCCAGGCTGGAGTGTAGTGGTATGATCTCGGCTCACTGTAACCTCTACCTCCCAGGTTCAAGCAATTCTCCTGCCTCCAGCCTCCCAAGTAGCTGGAATTACAGGTGCCCACCACCATGCCTGGCTGAATTTTGTATTTTTAGTAGAGACAGCATTTCATCATGTTGGCCAGGCTGGTCTTGAACTTGTGACCTCAGGTGATCCTCCCACCTCAGCCTCCCAAAGTGTTGGGATTACATGCATGAGCCACTGTGCCTGGCGGCAGTTTTGTTACATGTTTTTCAGTCCAAATGCATAAGAGAAGGAGGTTTATTTGCCCATCTAATCTCCTTGTCACTGTCCAAAAGTTAGGTTCGCCAGCCTATTAATGGACCCTTGGTTCTGTGGGCCTCAGCGTTCTGAAATAGAGTCACATGGCTCAAAACATGGCTCTTTTGGCAACAAAGGTTGGGGGCAGGACCGTTTCCTTGAAAGGAGATTTGGGTTGGCCAAACATTGCTGACGCTGGGTGTGTGTTAGGGCTGAAAAGGATAAAATAATATAATTGTGAGGAAAAAAATCCAAGCATTTATCAAGCCTAGCATTTATGTTCTATCTTGACGTTTAATATGGTTTGGATGCTTGTTCCCTCCAAATCATGTCAAAATGTGATCTCCAGTGTTGGAAGTGGGGCCTAATGGTAGATATTCAGTCATGGAGATGGATCTCTTATGGTGGCTTAGTGCCATCCCCTTGGTGATGGTGAGTTCTTTCTCTGGGTTCATGTGAGATCTAGTTGTTTAGAGAGTGTGGTACCTCTCCCCAAGCCTTGTTCCTCCTCTCGCCACATGACGTGGTAGCTCCCTGTTGCCTTCATTCATGATTATAAGCTTCCTGAGGCTCTCATCAGAAACCGACTGGATATTGACACCATGCTTCTTTATACAGCCTGCATAATCATGAGCCAATTAAACCTTTTTTCTTTATAAATTACCCAGCCTCAGCTATTATTTTATAGTGAGGCAAAAATGGCCTAATGTAGCGTTTTTGTGCTTTATCATGAAAAACTCTTGTCTTCTGTTGTTACCTTATTTCTTGTTTATTTAGTGCTGTGTTCTCAGTTGTCAAGCCAGTATTCCACTTCAGATTATGAAAATATATTCCCTCTTATGAATGCTCTAGTGTTTGCTCCCAAGACAGCGTTTGAGACAACTTTTCCCACTGCCCTTAACATGTGGAGAGGGTGTCCTTCTCAGATAGTAATACGACTTGAGTTTCGGCTTGGTTTTGTACATTAGAAAAGTTGAATTATATTTCTGTTAGCCATTAGATAAGAAGTTTTTTAGGGAAGGGGATTGTTTTTGTTTTTAAATTTCTGTCTCTTCCACGTAGATTTACAGAGATTCAAAGAACATAGTGAATTAGATATCTCCAGGCAAAGGTGCAGGTGATATTTTTCAGTAGAATATATAGAAACTCCTCAAGGTTGGGTATCATGGCTTTTCTACACTGCATACTACTTAGCATAAACTATTTTCTAGAGCAGCTTGAGAGAAAAGCCATCCACTCAAATCCTTCATGAGAGTGATGCTATGCACATTGGTGTCATGGAAAATTAGACAAAGAGGAGTCAGTTATCAAGTCAGCGGGTTATTTGTAAGTCCCCCTCCCCTGGAGAGGGTACATTTGGGGAAATGGGTAAGTAGGGTGTTTGGAAAGGTAAACAACTTCAACTGAATGAGTGGGAAAGACACATCCCAATAGGAATGAATTCATTTTTTCCCTGACTTACAACAGTTTGTATCTCATTCCATAAAATGACATTTCTATTAGATAAAATAGATCATATTTTGTGCAATTCTCACTACTGAATACTACCTGTCTCCACTAAACATTACTAGGATCTGTTTGTTGAGGCTGCTCATATTATTATACAGCATGAGAGATTATATCAAGTAGAAATGTTACTGTCTTCATTTTTGTTTTTATCCAAATACCTCTTAGCCATTATTTGGACTGTCTATTGGTATTTTCATGGCATCATTAACCACATATATGACATAGTATAGGTTGTTTTTAAGGGGAAAAAAACTATAAATTCACTCAGTACCCACCCTTACTCTCCCTGCCCCACACTCTTAAATGTTCATGGTGTTAGAAATCTACTTAGAAAAGTTGTTTTCAAAGTGAGAACACCTCACTTTGAGAATGACTCAGACCAGCACCATCATTGAGGATGTTGAGAACATCTTCAGATCAGCACCATCACTAGCACCTACGAACTTAGTAGAAATGTAAGTTCTTGGGCCTCACCCAAGAGGTACAGATAAGAAACTGTGGCAGGTGCAGCCTGGTAATCTAAAGTTTAATAAGTCCTCCAGTGGCTCCGTATAGGCTAATGTTTGAAAAACACTGATCTAGGATTGTGTTCTTTATAGTTAATTCCTGGTACCATTACACATGTTCAGATGCCTAGAAGCCCGTCTACTGAAGCCTCTCAGTAACTTAGTTTTACTTTTGATCAAAATACTTTTTAAAGTCACATACTCAATTGCCTGACTATTAACAGAGCGTTTATTTTGAGACTATTGTCAAAGTAACAATTACATAACTAGCATTTATTGAATGTTTACTATGTGAATATCACTTGATGTGCATGAACCTATTTAATTTTTACAACTGCATGTGGGACCCAGAGGGCTCAAGTGAATGGCTGAAGGTCACAAAGCCAGCAATTGGGAGATCCAGGTATTACAGCCTGATTCTAAAACCTTCACCAGTGTTCTTTTTTGTTAGGGATGCTTTGAGGAAATAATAAAAATGATTATAGATAAATAAATATTGATTGTGTCCCCAATTTCATCAAAGACAGATGATAGATAAAAGATTGATCTAACTTACAACAAAACAATTACACTTTCAAGAGAAACTAGATAGAAACAGTTTGGATATTTCTCTCCTCCAAATCTCATGTTGAAATGTAATCCCCAATATTGAGATGTGGTCTGGTGGGAGGTGTTTAGGTCCCTCATGAATGGCTTGGTGCCTGTATGAGTCTGTTTTCACACTACCAATAAAGATATACCCGGATCTGGTAAGAAAAAGAGGTTTAATTGGACTTATAGTTCCACATGGCTGGGGAGGCCTCAGAATCACGGTAGGAGGTGAAGGGCACTTCTTACATGGCGGTGGTAAGAGAAAATGAGGATGATGCAAAAGCAGAAACCCCTGATAAAACCATCAGATCTCGTGAAACTTATTCACTACCATGAGAACAGTATGGAGGAAACTGCCCCCATGATTCAAATTATCTCCCACTTGTTCCCTCCTACAACATGGGGAATTATGGGAGTACATTTAAGATGAGATTTGGATAGGGACACACAGCAAAACCGTATCAGTGCCCTCCCCATGGTACTGGTCATACAGAGTGAATTCTCTGTTAGTTCACAGGAGAGCTGATTGTTTAAAAGAGTATGGTGCCCCTCGTCCCTGTCTCGTCTACCCCCTGTCACCTTATGACACGCTGCATCCCATTACCTTCCTCCATGAGTAAATGCTTTCTGGGGCCCTCACCAGAAGCAGATGCCAGCTCCATGCTTCCTGTACAGCCTGTGGAGCCATGAGCCAAATCAACCTGTTTTCTTATAAATTACCCAGCTTCAGGTTTTGCGTTATAGCAATGCAAAACAGACTAACAAAATAGTGTGTTTTGTTACTTAAAAAGCACACACTTTAAAAATTCCTTTAGTTATCACCATCTTTTTTCCCACTGATATTAGAAAGAAGAGAGTCATAAACTTTACTCACTGTAATAGAAAAAAAGTGCAGTGAAATTCCTGTTGTATTATTAAATTTAAATGAAACCACCATTGAAAAGAAAAGTTATATGTAAACACAATGTAATGTTTTGTATTATCATCCTCTTAGGTTTTACTAAGTTAAGATAGTTTTATATTCCTAAGTTATCAGGGAAAGCTTTTCTAATTAATCACAAAAGGAAGCTCAAGCTTGGGTAGGGTCTGGGAACCCCTTTGTTTTCCATATGGGATCAGTGGTAAGACATTCCTTGAGCTCTGTGAAACACAATTGAAAAAATATTGATTTAGTATATTTAAGATAGGTTTCTCTAAGGATTATGTGGTTACTTTCTCAGGCCTGTCACTGAGCAGTCACATACAAATTCTGGCTTTCCGAATTCACATTCTGTGATGTGTCACTATGGTTGTTTGTCTACCGCAAAGATTCTGAAGGTTGTTGAAGATTAGTTCGTGGTCATGTATGTTTTGAGTAAGATGCTGGGCATTGGATCTAATTCTAGTATATAAACATCCAAGGGTGGAGACTGGTTCTTAATTAAATAGACCATTCCCCTTGGCCTTTTGTTTCCTTTAATAACCTGGGTAAGATTTTCCTATGTAACAGTTTTTATTTGATGATTAAGTTTCTGATTTTTCTTTTCATAGCACGGTACTTTTCAGTTAGTCCTGCTCCTCTACCTTGAAACCGAAATGAATACTGAACAAATAAATCGTTAATGTATTAGGCAAGATCTGTTTATTTTTATCCCATTTCACAATCATTAAGGCCATAATTAGTTCAGGCAAAGATCATCTATGGATGCTAAAACCACTGGGTGGGTGAAAGATTTTTGACAAGTAGCATACTCACAGTGCCCCAAAGTATCACCTCACAGATTATTTTTAATTTAAAAATTTTGCAGTCATGGTTAAAATGGTGAAATCTTGTAGACACTATCTTAATCGAGTCATGAAACTCGGCATCACCACACATGGGCCAGACTGACACCATGAGCTTCCTGATGGGATGCAGCAGAAAGGATGTGGTCTCATGCATGTGATATTCTGGCCTAATTTACTTAATCTGGATCCAATCATCAAGAAAAATCAGATTGGTGGACTTTTATAAGACACCTGACCAGAGTTATTTTAAAAGTTAGCTTTATAAAAATAAAAAATCAGCTAGGACCCTGCTCTAAATTAAAAGAGAATAAAAAGACGTATCATTTTATTATGTGATGTTTGGATTTGGGGTGGAAATTAACAGTAGATAAAAGGACACTACTGGCACCACTAGTGAAATGTGAGTATGGGTGATACCAGATAATACTGTTTCTCTGTTAAATTTCTCCAGTGTGATAATGGTTTTGAAAAAATTAGAAATTCTTAGGAGATGCAAACTGAGGTGGGGGTGGTTTTGTAACATCTTACAGATGGTTCAATTGCAACAGCAAATCTAATATATGTAGACAGAAAGCCAGTGTGATGAAATGGTGGCCACTGATGAATCTGGGTGAAGGATGAGTGAGTGGAGTTTATTGTAATAGTTGTTCGACTTCTCTGTGAATTTAAATATTTTTGGATATAAAGAATGAACAAGTAAATAAATACAAATGAATGCTCTTTCATAACTAATTGCTGGTACTCCTCGTCTATCACCTGTAGTTAGTGGGTTAGTGATAGTTGTGCTAAACTATGACCCCTTTAAATGGCCTAAGTTTATTTCATTCCCACGCTGTAAATTTTGGTTCTGGGCTCTTGTTTATTGGACTGTCTTTATGTACTTACAATGGGGGAGGCATCATCCTATAGTTCTGCTGGCGGCACTTACTATGATTTGTCAAGTCATAATAAGTCCCGACTGTGGTTTGGTGAGCTTTTATCATGTATGTATTCAGAAGATAGATAAAAATGAATATAAAAATAACATGTTCAAATGGTTTATTCATGGGTCCTTGGTAAAAGGATGCTGTCACTAGACACTTTTGGTGCCCCACCTCGCATCCTCCCCTCCCACCTTCGTGTACCAGCAGCTGCTACAGCGATCAGCTCTGCACAGTTGTGACCTGGTAGCACTTGGCTTCAACTGCAACACCTTTCATTTACTTTCTGTGCCGGGCCTTCTCTACATTCGTTTACCTTCTGAGACTTGTGAGACTTATTCACAACCAGGAGAACAGTGTGGGGGAAACTGGCCCCATGTTTCAATTATCTCCCCCACGGTCCTGCCCACAACACTTGGGGATTGTGGGAGCTGCAATTCAAGATGAAATTTGGGTGGAGACACAGCCAAACCATATCTCCTTCCTTCTCTGCTTAACTCTTTCTAGTCCCTCAATACTGTTTCTCGGAATTGATTCCCAAAATAAATGACCTACATGCAAGCTTTTCTCGCAGGCATTGTTTTTCTTGGCAGAACACAGACTAAGACGATGCAATCTTTGAAATCTCTCTAGTGATGGTCGAAGAGTGTGGGGATTGTTATAATTACATTAACTACTTTGTAAACGTTTGTGGTGATAACTAGAAAAAGCACTAGTCACAAGAACCTTCCTTGTTACTGGTGTTGGGAAGGTCATTTATCAATCAGGTAACTAGCAGAGCTACAAGGATAGGAAGTTAGGGAGAAGACATGTTGGTAAGTCTATTGGATTCTGTTGCTTGGTTATAGGATTTTGGATCCTGGTCTCTGGTATAAGGGGTTGAAAGTAGCAAGAGCCCCTAAATCTAAAAGTAAATGAGTGTCTAGAGATTAGTGGCAGGACCTGGGCAGGGCAACAGTTATTTGAACTGAGATATAAAATTAAGCCTTGAGAGTAAAAAAAAAAAGGCCTATTCTAGTTCATAATAGGATTGAAATATAGGAGCAAATCTACTATAGTATTTGCACAATCTTCCCCCCCTGCCCCACCGTGCTGCCCTGTTATCCAGTTTTTGTGCAAAATCACACAGCGTTAGACTGGAACTTGTAATAAATTGCATCAACCTAATTTGAGAAACTGAAAATAGGGAGCAGTCTGAACTTAGAGGGTAGGGAGAATAAGGACGCTGGAAACTAATTGATGTCTTACAAGCACAGACTGGTTGCATATCATAATTACTTGTTTTATTGTATAGTTCAGGGTAATTCTGTGACTTGTTGAGTCTCAGTGGTTAGATATTGCAGTGACTTCAGCCATAGGCAGTTGATGTACTTTCTGCTTCAGTAAAGTACAGATGTAGAAGACCCGATTAAATCCTGTCTCTTTACTAATACCCCGAGGGAACGCTTAATGAATGATGCTTCCCTCAAGAAGAAGAATAATTAACAATAGCTATATTATTCATATTAATTTATAGTTACTGGTTGCTATAATTAATGCTATTTAGGAAAATCGTCATAATTATAGCACTTTACAACTTACAGAGTATTTTCCCATCCATTTTCTTATCTGAATCTTATAACATCACCCTGGCTTAGGTGAAACATGTGATATTCTCTTCGTTTTATAGATAAGAAAACTATGGCCTAGGGAAAGATTTAAGCAGACACCACTCTACCACCCTTGCCAATATATTGGACTATCTAAGAGTATGTGGAAATACACTTACCAAGTTTATCTCTACTATAATATTTTATGTCTGCACACAAGAGAATCAACTTTACTCAGTTTTTAGTTGCCTTCCATAACAGTAATGTCCTGCCTTTCCTTGTACCAGGACCCATTACCCAGAATGTTCACATGAATTTTAAATGTTAAATGGAATTTTTCTTAATAATACCACAATGTGTCATAGTTGTTACTGCCCTTTGAGATAAACATGAAATCTCCTCTGATAGAGGGATTAGCACCTTGAAAACATCTGTTTTCAGTGTATAGACCTGTTGGCCTTAAACGGTTTAATCAGACTGGAAATTCAGACTCAGAAAAGTCTGAATTTCAACCAACCTGTCGTGTCACTCTTTTTCTATTTTTGGCTATGGCAAGAGAGTTGAAGAATATCGCTCAATTTTGCAAGGCTAGCCTTCAAATCTAGGCCATCCAGCTTGATGATATACACATGCTTACCAGTGTGAGCATGTACACACTCACACGTGTGTGCACACACAGATGCACACTGAACCTCTCTGGTTCCCTTTTTATATCAAATTCTAGAGTATCCACTGCTTACTGTTGTACCTCTGACTGTGTTTACCCAAAAGATAGTGCTATGAGAAAGGTTACTGCCTGTGTCACAGTCTGTCATTATTCATTGGTTTATTTATTCAGAAATACTTATTAAACACTTATATGGGCTAGGCCTTGAACGAGATTCCTAGGAAACAGGAACAAAACAGACAAAGCTTCTCATGAAGCTTATATGTTCTAGAGGGGAGACTGAAAATAAACAGAAAAATACACATGGTGGTAGTTATTATTAAAAAATAGATTTAAAAGGGTAAGGGAATAAGATGATGTGATGTAGAGGGGTCATAATAATACATCCAGAAGGAGAAAATCATAAGGTGCCTGCTCTAGATAATGTGATAATGTGAACTCTCTCTCTCTCTCTGTATCTATATAAAATATATATGTGTGTATATATGTGTGTGTGTGTATGTATGTGTGTGTGTATATATATATATGTTTGAGACAGAGTCTCACTCTGTCATGTAGGCTGGAGTACAGTGGTGCGATCTTGGCTCACTGCAACCTCCGCCTCTAGGGTTCAAGCAATTCTCCTGCCTCAGCCTCCCAAGTATCTGGGATTACAGGGACCTGCCACCACGCCCAAGTAATTTTTGTATTTTTAGTAGAGACAGGTTTCACCATGTTGGCCAGGCTGGTCAGATAACTCCTGGCCTCAGATAATCCACCTGCCTTGGCCTCTCAACCTGCTGGGATTACAGGCATGAGCCACCGTGTCTGGCCTGAAATCCATGTTTAAAGAGGGCTCACAAACAAGGAAGCCAACTGCCTCTTGAGGTAGGTTTGGCTCCAAGGACCTGGGCCACAACTTTAGAGACAGCTGATGTTACTGTGCTTGAGACAGATCAGGCCCAGGAAGGATTAACTAAAGCTAAGGATTAACTAAGTTCAAAAAAGAATGATCAAAGCACCAGATCCCATTATGTTTCTTTTACACAGAAAGTTAAATAAGCTGCAAGACTCAGGTAAGGTGGTTTGGTGAGTAAGCTACTAGGGCATATGGAACTAGTGGTCTTCACAGGCCATTACCTTTTACACCTGCTTCAACGTATTCACTAAAATGACAGATTGACTTCAAGGGTTATAAGATTTAGTGCTAGCTTGTCATGGCACCCTACTTGTTGTTCCTACTGAAGATATTCTAGTTTCTTGGTTGGTTAATGCTTTCTCTAAACTCTTGCAGACACCAGATACTCTCTTGATATTTTACGTCCTTAGGCAAGTCCAATAGAATTGATTAGATTATTGTAACTTTCCACTATTGTATTGCCATTGAATCTTGCTAAAGATACACTTTGGTCTCTTAATGAAGTTTTAAGAGCTTCTTCCATACACATACATGATCATTATTAAACTGTCACTTTAAAAGGTTATTTTTTTTTTACTTCACCCTGCCTCCGAATATTGGGGTCATCTCACCTTATACATTCTTGCTTTTAACTCTAGGCAGATTCTTTGCTTCTTTTTCCCAAACTTGATCATAATTCCTGGAAACACCCTGTCTCGATATTATTGCCCTCTGCTCTCCTGTTGATTCTGACTGCAGGTGATACGAGGCTCTGACATAGGAAATCCTGACTTCATTGTCTATGCTCACTGCAACACGCTTCCTCTGCAGCCCCTTGGCAGAACCCTAAGAGGCCTCTTTCCAGTTCATGTTCTAGGGGCATCCCTTGGGTCTCGCCATCTCTAGCACACACGCATACCTGACACCCCCGAACCTCAGACTTCCAAGCACTCTCACGCTCCAATGTCTTCAAGTGCTGATTCCTCTTTCTGGAATGTCAGTGTCCCTTCCGTGCTCCTTGCTACTCTGATAAATATTATTCTAGGCAGTGGTTTCAAAACACCAAGAGCTTGTGAGCTCTCTTCAGCTGGTTCTGCTCTTTAAGTGCAGGAATGGAGACATTTATTTTCCTTTACTTGTATACTTATTTAAAAAAAAAAACAAAAAAACAAAACAAAAAAACTTCTAAATAAGTGTGTGACCCGGGACAAATCTTTTATTTTTCAGTTTTCATATCTGTCACAAAGTGATAATTCTATCTCAGCCTACCTCACTAAGATTTTATGAAAGCTTAATTAAAAAAAAAAAAAAAAGAGGTGCAGAAAAACTTGGACAAAGCCACATTATAACTTAAGAAATTTGAACTTATAATGATATCAATGGAAATTTCCTTTATTAACATGTCTGCGTTGCTTCCAGCAAGGAAATCCCGGAGGCAAGACACTTGAGGAGAGGCGCTCCAGCCTGGACGCTGAGATTGACTCCTTGACCAGCATCTTGGCTGACCTTGAGTGCAGCTCCCCCTACAAGCCTCGGCCTCCGCAGGTTAGTACCACCCACAATTGTCTCCACACAGCCATTCCCAGATATGCTACTCTTATAGGAAAGAACGTGCTGCATCTGAGAGCTCTTTTATTCTTTTCTTTATTTCTTTCTCTTTCTTTCTTTATTTCTTTTTTCTTTCTTTTATCCTTCCTTCCCTCTTCTCTTCTCTTCTTCTCTTCTCCTTTTCTTTTCTTTTCTTTTCTTTTCTTTTCTTTTCTTTCCTTTTCTTTTCTTTTCTTTCTTTTTTTTTTTTTTCTTTTCTTTTGATGGAGTCTCACTGTGTCACCCAGGCTGGAGTGCAATGCCACAGTCTTGGCTTACTGCAACCTCCACCTCCCGGGTTCAAGCAGTTCTCCTGCCTCAGCCTCCTGAGTAGCTGGGATTACAGGCACGCGCCACCACGCCTGGCTAATTTTTGTATTTTTAGTAGAGACGGGGTTTCACCACGTTGGTCAGGTTGGTCTTGAACTCCTGATCTCGTGATCCGCCTGCCTAAGCCTCCCAAAGTACTGGGATTACAGGCCTGAGCTACCATGCCCGGTCCTTTTATTCTTTCTTGATCTTCTTAGAGTCAATGATGTAAGTTGTCTTTTTATTTAATATCAATGTGTGTGAGTCAACTGGCAGAAATTTCTTAAATTGACTCTTTGAGTACTTTCTTTAAAAATAACACAACATTATACAAAAATATTATATAAACAAGTAAATCTCTTATGCCATTGCCTTGCTCTTTTTGCAGCTTTGTCTATATGGTTATTTTGTTACATGTTGTTATAGTTTTCACAAATATGATTTAGCTTGGCTATGCAAGGTTGAGGTGAAGAGCTGTGTCTTTTGCAAAGAAATTACTTTTGTTGGATATTAAGGTGGTTTTCATTATTTTTGTCATTGTTATAAATAATGCTACAAGGGACATATTGTGTATATTTGAGTTATTTCCTGGCCTCAGATTTCTAGGAGTGGGGTTGCTACATTGATGAGTGTGACCGCTTTATTTACTTTTCTTTCCAAAGGTTGTGGATAGTTTTTACTGGTACCACCAATTAGTTTGAATATATCCGTTTCTCCTCAAATTCACTAGAATTTGATGGCTGCAGTTAATCTGTTTTTTAAGTGCAAATGGTGCCTTGTTAGCTTTTCTTTGCTTTTTTATTGTTTACATTTTTATTTTTGCCTACTTTGGAGCTTGGCTATTTTTCTGCATCTTCACTTAATATCTGCATTCCAGAAGCTGATCTTCCAACTGCAAGTGATCATTCCCTGCCTCTCTAAAGTCTTGAAAGAGTTGTAGCAAATCTGTTTCAGGGCTTCCAAGTCCTCAGAAGACAGCCATCAGAACTGGAGCTGCAAACATTGGACAAGCAGTATTGTCACCGTGCTGTTGGACTCTTGCGTGACATTTGTTTGACTAAGTGAGAATGCGTACGGCCTCTGAACCTCACTCCAATTCTTGAATGGCAGCTTCTGTATTTACAGTGGTTCCTTTCTTGAATTAAAAACCAGTCTTGTTTCTCTGCTGTCATTCATTTCAATACTTAACTGCTTGTAAGGTGGCAGCACTTTCTTCTTTTTTCTTTTATGAGACGGAGTCTCTCTCTGTTGCTGCTGAGGCTGGGGTGCAGTGGCGCAATCTCAGCTCACTAAAACCTCCACCTCCCGAGTTCAAGCAATTCTCCTGCCTCAGCCTCCTGAGTAGCTGGGATTCCAGGCGCCTGCCACCACGCCCAGCTAATTTTTGTATTTTAGTAGAGACGGGGTTTTGCCATGTTGGCCAGGCTTGTCTGGAACTCCTGACCTTAAGCGATCTGCCCGCCTTGGCCTCCCAAAGTACTGGGATTATAGGCATGAGCCACTGTGCCTGGCTGCTGTCTTCTTTAGATACATTCCCTTTACCTTTTCTAAACATATAATGGAATTGTCAGCAATGTGGGGATTCATGGCAACATATACTACCGCTTAGCTCTTCCTCGCTGTCCCTGCTCTTGGCTCTGTCCATCCTGTGAGCGGTAAAATTGTACTTTGTCCCTGTAAATGTGTACTCAGCTCCTCATCTGTAGCAGGCCCTGTGGTCTTTTGGGGGAACTGATGAGGCAGAAAAGTGGATAGTTGAGAGGAAGAGAAATAGGACTCCGTTCTCATCTTCTAATAGCCTGTAATGTTATGTGTGAGGCTACGGCCTATACTGCAGGAATGCAAAGAAGATAGTGATATATTCTTTTGAAGGTGACACAGTCAGATAATTCTTATTAAAAGACTTGGATTTTCATCTGAAGGGGTGAGTGGAATTGTATTGTTCGAGACAGCAGCACAGTATAGCCTGAGCCACAGGGCTGCAAGCGCCAAGGCCGCATTTAGAGATCTGTAAGCAACCAGATGGCTGCAGATGAAGCCTTCAAAGGCGTGTAGTAGAATATAGGTCTGGGACCAGCCTGGCCAACATGGTGAAACCCCATCTCTACTAAAAATACAAAAATTAGCTGGGCGTGGTGGCGCCTGCCTGTAGTCCCAGATATTCGGGAGGCTGACGCAGAAGAATTGTTTGAACCTGGGAGGCAGAGGTTGCAGTGAGCCAAGATCGTGCCACTGCACTCCAACCGGGGGACAGAGGGAGACTCTGTCTAAAAAAAAAAAAAGAGAGAATATAGGTCTGGGAGTTTCCTACAGACAGCATGTAGACACGTTTAAATGCTAGATTATGATTTCAATCTGTCTTTTGTAGATAATGGGATTATTTGAAGGTTCTCAATTGGGGAAATCTAAAATTCATTCCTAAAAAGGAACATAGGAAATAAGACCAACTCTAGAAAGATGCAGGAGAATGAGCCCAGGTCAGAAAAATGTTCTCCAGCAAGCCACACTTCATACTTTCTTTCTTTTGTTTTTGTTTTTTTATTATTATACTTTAAGTTCTATGGTACATGTGCACAACCTGTGGGTTTGTTCCATGTGTATACATGTGCCATGTTGGTGTGCTGCACCCATTAACTCATCATTTACATTAGGTATATCTCCTAATGCTATCCCTCCCCCCTCCCCCCTTTCCCCACCCCACAGCAGGCCCCATACTTTCAGACCATTGTTTGATGTTCAGCAATGTTTTTGATTCCACCTAAGCAAATGCCCCAAATCTCATATCTGAAGACAGGAGGGCCACTGATACTGCCACTGGACACAATGGTATCACGCCCAAATGCTTTTTTGTGCTCCCTTTCCTTTTCTTTTTTTTTTTTTTTGTTTGTTTGTTTGAGATGGGTTCTCGCTCTGTCGCCCAGGCTGGAGTGCAGTGGCGTGATCTCGGCTCACTGCAACCTCCGCCTCCCAGGTTCAAGCCATTCTCCTGCCTCAGCCTCCTGAATTTATGGAGGATAACAGCAGTGTTTCTGGCTGCAGTGAATTTGGTGTAATGACTTTGGCTTACATCTACTTTATAAAAAATCATACGTGACACTGCATGGATTTATGCAACTACCTTAATATTTAAAATTAAAATTTTTAACATTTTAAATGTGTTTGTCAGGGAGTAGTTTTAGAAGAATAGATGTGAAAAGTTCAGACATATTCCTGTAGTGAACTGCAGATAAAATGTGAGCATAGAGTATCAGAGCTTTAGTGGGCCTTCCAGGTCATTTAGCCAAACTTACAGGTGTGTGCCGCCATGCCCAGCTAATTTTTTGTATTTTTAGTAGAGACGGGGTTTCACTTTGTTGGCAAGGATGGTCTCGATCTCCTGATCTCATGACCGACCCAACTCGGCCTCCCAAAGTGCTGGGATTACAGGCATGAACCACCATGTCACGCTGCCCCTGCTTTTTTTTAAACAGAGTTTTCATTCAAATCTTTTTTTCCTCCCCTAAATCCTTACAACCTAATAGACACTGAGGAGATTGTGCTTTGAGGTTTATTGTTTAATACAACCTTCATTCTTTAAGGCTGTGTCTATACATGCCTCTCATAAACCGTTGCATTTTAATAGGTTTGTTCTGCAGCTACGTTTTGTTTGAGGAATCTTTCTGAGCACACAAATTCATCATCACTGGTATTTGGACAGTACTGATTGTGAAGCACTTTCACATATATTCTCACTTGAGGGAGATATAGATATCTCAATTCTGAGATGTGCGTGATGTGCTTCTTTCAGGCATGACGAAACTAAGACTCACCAAGATTAATGATTTCTCCTTGGCCATATGCTTGAGCACTGTGTGAGCACAACTGGACTTTGAATTTTGACATGTGCTTGATTTTAAGTTCTAAACACCAGATTAAGGGTGTCAGGTTTTGTTTTCATTTTTGTAATGTTTTTACCATCGATGAAAGCTGGCATCAGTCATCTGAGTGACACTGTCCCTTGAATGTGGCTTTCCCATAAAAAGAAAACATTCAGAAGGTTAAAAAAATTTAATTGTAATGGCCATTAAGTAGAATAAGTTCATAATTATGGTAAAATACACTTTCAATATGTCTGTTCCATTCAGAAATTAAAGGATGATCCATTCTAATTTTTTTCTTTTACTATAATTTCACAAAGCAAGAGTTAATTGGGAGATACATCTCATCCTTTTGAATTATCTTCCCTCTGGTGGAACTGAATTAGATGTGTTAATATTTTTTGGTTAACATAATTATAGGCTGTGAGAACAATAATCACACACTTAAAATATTAAAAGTATGTGCCAAGAGAAGATGATGTCTGTAGTAGACTGTGTTGTGTTATAATTAAAAGGTACTTGAAAAGTCCTAGAAATGTAGACCGTTAATGCCCAACATTGATGTTTCTATTTTTGTTCAAAGCAAATTTCGAAACCTATAGAATCACCGGACTACTTAAAATAGGCTAGTAGGTCTGTGATTTCTCATTAGTCAAACATGTGTTGTAAGCTTTTTTGAATTCATGTCTCTATCATCTTTGGAAGGCTGCTTTGACTCATGGTCTAGGGAAAATGATATATATGTGGAATGTTTATATAGTAAGAGGTTCCAAGGAGCTCCATTCTCATAACAAGTCTGAAAAATGTCTGAGCTCTTGAAAGTAGGTTTTACTAGAGCATTTTCTTCCTTTCATTCTAGGGAGTATTTTCTACTCCTAGATTTTCTGACTTTAGTTCTGTTCACTTACTAATCCGTATATTGATTTTGGAAATTTGGCTTAATTCCACATATTCATTGATTCATTGATTCATTCACCTAACATTTGATGAGATCATCCTCTGGATCAGTCATTGGAGATTTAAAGGTTAGTATCAACAGGTCTTTCCTTTAGAGTGATTTTTAATCTTACAGAAGAGATAAGCCCATAATCCCATAAGTAAAAGGGACTCAAAAGAAGGGCTTCAATGTGCTAGTTAAATTGTCAAGTAAATCACCATGTGTCAAAATTATTGGGAGATAAAATACAGGAATACCAACATTGTACCTTATACCTTTCAGTGTCAGGGAGGACTGCATACAGCAGGCTGTATTTGAGCTCACTTGGCTTAAAGTGTTATGGGAAGGGCATGGGATTCAAGGTGCCAGAATAACAAGAGTGAGATAGTTAAGGAACATGGGAAGTGAATATTATTTGAAGCATAAGTTTATCTAATAGGGTATGTAAAGTGTAAATGAGATTACCGCTGAAAAACTCAGACTTACTTAGTAGTACCTAAGTAGGCCTTTTGATGCCCAAGGGCTCTCGTAGTTAGAGAGAGAAATTTATGGGGGGATAGCAACAGTGTTACTGGCTGCAGTGATTTTGGGGTAATTACTTTAGCTCACGTCTACTTTATTAAAAAAATCATCCATGACACTACATGGGTCTATGCAATTAAACTACATTAGTGTTTGAAACTAAAATTTCTAAACATTTAAAATTTGTTCGTCAGGGAATAGTTATAGAAGAACAGATGTGAAAAGTTCAGAGGTGATCCTGGAGTGAATTGCAGACAAAATGTGATCATAGAATATCAGAGCTTTAGTGGGCCTTCCAGGTCATGTAGCCAAACTCTTACTTTGCAGATGGAAAGCTTTTGCCCAGAGAGGGAAAGAACATTGCTCAAGGAGGCTCATTTAGAGACAGTTTAGTGATTCTTTTTATTTTCCCTGAACCATGACATAAAGGCCCAGCTTGATGATAAAACCACCAGGGGAGAGTTTGGCTTCCTTTGGTATCACAATTGGTTTATTCCAAAAAGTCTTTCTTTTATGGCAACTTCTTTAAAATATGCCTCAAACAGATAATAAAGAATTAGGCATATCAAATATGTACCTCAAAGGTAAACAGAAAACTTATGACGTTGTAACATCTTTGAGCTAGTATATATCTACACCCAACCCATTAGATAGGCGTGGTTTGTTAGTATAAGTACAGCTTAGACTCTAGAAGCTATGCAGGGGTTGGAACGAAATTCTGTCTATTTCTTAGAAGACAAGGGATCAATTATGAACTTATGATTTTTGTTTTCCTTCTTTGATCAGAGTTAGAGTACAGTACTCATCTTCTAGTTTCTAGTACAAGGCTGTCTTTTTTCCCCCAAGTAAGTTTGGTAGGATTGGAGCTGATGACTAAGTGACTTGGAACACTTTTCAAAAAAATTATCTTACATTAATATTTCATGGTGGCTGGAGATTTAGTAATTTTTGAATCAAGTTGCTTTTGAATTGATTAAATGGGCTTTCACTATCCTCAGTTAGACTAGTGTGATACTGTGAAATAATAAGAAATGATATATAAACATATTTTTCTACTCCAGTTTCTGAATCAGTGTTTATAAATCCTTATAATTTCCTAGGTGATAGGGGTGCTGGTGGCATCTTTTGTTCTAATGTTATTTTGTTATTGACCTTGGTTCCCAACCTAGAGCTACTGAATTCCATGGAATTTCCTGAGCGATGGAAATATCTATTGTTTTGATGAGGCAACTCTTGGTGGGCTCCTGGATTTCAGCTGGTTACCAGAATGACCAAGCAGTGATTCGAAGCTTGGAACTTTAATCTCCACCTCCCATCCTCTGGAGATGAAAAAGGGTCTAGAGACTGAATGAATAGCAGATCACGCCTGTGTTTTCAAGTCTCTATAAAAATCCCTAAAGTACAGAGAGGTGCCAGGTTGGTGAGCACAGCTTTATTCCAGGAAGGTGGCATACCCCAACTCTATGGTAACAGAGCTTCTGTACCCAGGACCCTTTTGGTTCTAGCCCTGTGTACTTCATCTGCCTAGCCATGTGTATCCTTTATCATATCCTCTATAATAAACTCATAATTGTAAGTAAGCATTTCCCTGAGTTTCATGAGCAATTTTAGTGTATTATCAAACGTGGGAAGAGGATAATGGCAACCCCAATTTGTAGTCAAATCAGACAGAAGTCTGGGTAACCGGTGACCACCCCTACTCTGCCCCACCACTGCAGCTTGTGATTGACATATGAAGTAGAAACAGTCTTGTGGGACTTGAACACTTAACCTGTGGGACCTGCAGTAACTCCAGGTAGATTGTGTTAGAACTGAATTGAGTCATAAGCCACCCATCTGATATCAGAGAATTGCTTGATGTATGAAAAAATAAACCCACACATTTGGTGCCAGAAGTGAAGTGTTCTGGCCAGGCGTGGTAGCTCACACCTGGAATCCCAGCACTTTGGGAGGCTGAGGCAGGTGGATTGCTTGAGGTCAGGAGTTCGAGACCAGCCTGGTAAACATGGCGAAACACCAGCTCTACTAAAAACAAACAAACAAACAAACAAAACTTAGCTGGGTGTGGTGGCACGCTCCTGTAATCCCAGCAACTCCAGAGGCTGAGGCAGGAAAATTGCTTGAACCCAGGAGACGGAGGTTGCAGTGAGCCGAGATGGCGCCACTGCACTCCAGCCTGGGCAACAGAGCAAAACTCTGTCTCAATAAATAAATAAGTAAGTAAATAAATAAATAAATAGAAGCGAAGTGTTCTGTGGGTAGCATAGAGAAGTGAGTTTCTCTTCTTCAACTAATATAAAAAAATTTGGAGATATTTTGAAAATAAGAATAGGGTGGGGCATAGTCTGATAGCCTCGTCTCCAAGTTTGCCAACGGGAAAAGCATTGGCTTCTTGATTCCCTGAGGTCCCCTCTCTGAAAGGAGCTCCATTTGTGTGAACCTGTCCACATTACCAGTTTGTGGTTCCTTTTTGTTATTTCAAAACTGGGCAGGGTGACTACACTCCATTCCCCCTTTTCGGGAAATAGAATGTTATTCTAAAGCTACAAGAAATAAGATGTTGGCTCAAAGCAACAGCTCGCACGGTCATTCCCATTTCATTTTGGGATTGTTAGCTTGTGTCTGGAGTTTGTCTTAAAGCTTCAGGACTTTGAAGGTTGGGGGCTGATCCTTTCTGAATGCTGTTCGTCCTATAAACAATATATTTAATTCCTCACTTTAAAAACTATTCTAACTTCTTAGTCTGTTTGGAAACTAAGTACTGAAATGCTGTGTGGTCATACGGACACATTGTTAACTGCAATCTCAGCACTCCCACACTGGGTTCCTTTCATAGAGCAATAATGTATGAGGCAACCTGAGAAATTATTTCAGGTATGTGTGTGTTGTATTTAGAGCTTTTTATAAGAATTCGTGTGGTCTGAGGTCTTGGGTGCAGTGTAATCAGTGTGGAGTCTTGTGGTGCCCTGGATCTTCCCTTCTCATGTGTTCTGTGTTCTAGCTTGCAAAGGCCATGAGGAGCTGCAGGGGTGATTAATTAGTAATTAAAATGTTTAATATTTCATATTATTCAATGCAAGCCAAACATGTAGGCTACTGGGAGATGAAAGCTACAACATGCTGATACTGTGTGATGAGACATAGACTGTCCCTGCAGACTAGAGACTTTGCTGTTTCTGGCAAGGCTGCTTGGGACTTGAGACAGGAAATGGGTAATACTCTTTTGGAAAAGAAAATGAGTGTGGATAGTGGCATCTTCCTCCTCCTATATTCTCTTGGGAGACATTTAGGAGCTTTTCATGATTTGCTGAGAAATGGATTTGTCTATGTATGGGCATTGTCTGCTTAATAATAGCTTTCTTTAAGAGCTAGGGTAAAAGTTGAAACGTTATAGAAACCTCTGTTATATGATATTAAGTGGAATACGGTAACATAAAATGTGCAAAACACCATTTTTAAAGAGAAAGGGATCTTATTCTTCACAGTGCCCATGTTTTATTTAGAGGATCCGGGTTGTTTTGGATTTACCTGTACCCGCCAGAAAACTTCAACAGTTAAATAACAATGATTTGGGGGTGGAGGAGTGGTTAGCTGACTCAGAGTTGCATGCCATGACTTCTATGACAGGCAATTAATTTTTAGATGGTATATAATTGCATTTCAATAACATTTATACCCCATCATTTTTTTTAGAAGATGATGTGTTTGTGTCATCTGTAATGAGCATAATCAACGTTAGCTTTAAATAAATTTTGTTTTGAGTGCCCTGAAAATGTAACATTTCCAGAGTGGAAATTTAGCCTAAAAATCTACCTTGCATTGCACCTCTACAAAGCTTTTGCACAAAAATGTTCGTTTCACTTGTCCCAGTGTAAGAACTGGCTCTGAATGTATCTTAGCTCCTAGCGGGGATAGCGGAGGACAGCTGAGCAGATGGCCCCTGAGTGCCATGGGGTGTTCATTCAGCTAAAGCTTGGGAGAGGGCTGTCTTCGGTAGTTCTCTAGCCGTGGTCCTTGTGGTAGCCTTTAACTGTGATTTGTTTGTTTGACCTTGAGGAGTCCTTGGCTCTGAGATGATTATGTTACATTACACTGAATCACTCAATCCAGCATTGGTTTAAAAAGAAACGAACAAAGCTGCCTGTTGAGTTTCTCTATTTTACAACAGTAACTTAGTGGAAAAAATTAGCTCTATGTCTATGCAGAAGCACACATCACATTTGCAAAATTAAAGAGTGTTCTTGTTAGGACTGGTTTCTCTATTTCTTTCTTCCTCTCCCACTGTTTAAATATCTATTTTGGTCGTAGTGTTAGTATGAAACCCCTTAGTTCTTTTCTTTTTTTATTTAAAAAGCAAATAAACAAGAAAACACAAGTCTAGCTATTTTTTTTTTTAACTCAAGATGACTGGATATAACCATGGCAAATATGTAGGATTGTTGTGTTTTAAGAGAAAAAGCCGTATCTCAGATAATCTGTAGTCATTGTTTTGTCCATTTTGACATCTGTTTACATACTTTATAGCCAAACTAGAGTATAGTGATAATAAGGATGATCTCTAGACAGAAGGTTGGAGGTAGTTAATAACCCATCCTACATATCACAATTTTTCGTGTTCAGTAACTGGTTTGCCCTCCACGCAAAATATCACATTGGAATGTAACTGCTAAGGTTCTTTTCACACTGTGGAAAAATCACCAGTGAAGTTAAACACTGCCTTTCAGTGGATATATTAACAATAAAGACAAAACTTTAGTTCATGTTGCATAATTTGAGCATACATATTTCCTTATACATCTGTAAGCTGGAACTATTGAAATGAAATACACAAAGTGAGCACATATTGCTTTTGAGCCAGCAGTTACAGTTTTCATTTGCAAATGCAGACAGAACCATTTGTGCATTTTTGTCTTTCTGCTTTGGATCCTACGCTGAGACCCAAATATGAACCTAAGTTATGGGGTCATGTTGAGGTTCCAGACTACAGAAGGGGATCAAATTATGTTTCATTGTATTGAGTCACAAATATTTCAACATAAAGTAAAAATTTTGGAAGTTTTACGTAACAGAGGCTACGTTATAGGAACAGTAGAAAAGTGTAAAATGACTTCAGTTTGAATAACAAAGAAATCGTTGTGATGAGTACCAGACTGTGAAGTCCCTGAGGCAAGGTTATCATTTGTTTTCTGGCACATGAGAGGCATACAAATTTATTTTTGCTGAATAAATAAGTATTGTCTTGAAATCTTTATATTTCCATTCTAGAAATATGCTAGAAAAGCGAATCTGTAATAGACATAGAGTTCGCGAGTGCATGACGAAGTTATAGCTGCTTTCTGATTTTTTTAAATAAAGAACATGTATTTGCATTAAGAAAAATAAGTACAGCTGAAGTGATTTTTTTTTATAAGAACAACCTAACTGTAACCAATGATTCATCTAAAATTTTCCGCTTTACTCTTATATTGCCTTATATCACTTGATGCCAATGTACTTTGTTGAGAAGATGATGTTATCATAGGGTATAATTCAATATTATATCCATTCTGTTACTGTTGAGATAACATAAGAAAGAAATATCAAGTCTTTTTCTATATTCTCCACAGAACTGAAGAAAACAGAGGACCATTATATTACCGTTTCCTAAATAAAGACCAATATGATAAATTCCTTTTATTCAGTGACAGGAAAGAAGTTACTTAGCTAATGTACTGATATATGCTTTTTTTTTTCCAGAAAACGTCAACAAAAACACCTGTATAATTATTACATGATTGTTTCTTTTCTCTTCTCTTCTCTTCTCTTCTCTTCTCTTCTCTTCTCTTCTCTTCTCTTCTCTTCTCTTCTCTTCTCTTTTATATGGAGTTTTGCTCTTGTTGCCCACGCTGGAGTGCAATGGTGTGATCTCAGCTCACCACAATCTCCGCCTCCTGGGTTCAAGCAATTCTCCCGCCTCAGCCTCCCAAGTAGCTGGGATTACAGGCACATGCCACCATGCTTGGCTAATTTTTGTGTTTTTAGTAGAGACGGGTTTTCTCCATGTTGGTCAGGGCGGCCTCGAACTCCCGACCTCAAGTAATCCGCCCGCCTCGGCCTCCCAAAGTGCTGGGATTACAGGCATGAGCCACTGCACCTGGTCATATTACATGAATTTTTTGTGTTTACTGCCAGGAAGCTCTGCTTCATTAAAGGAATCCTCTAAGATTCACCTCCTCCTTCCTTTATAAGTCTTGACCGAGTATTTGAAGTGTGATAAATATATGCCAATTATAAAGCATTTCAAAACTAATTAATTGTCTAAATCTAAGTCATGCTTTTCAAATAGAAATAAACTTTGTGTCCATACTTATATATTTGCCTATAGACATCTTAAAAATGTATCTAAACTTCAGACAATTTTAAAAAGACAGTATTGAATTTTAAATGGATTCTTTGCTTATATTGATGGTAAATAAGGGGTCCATTAAAGTAGCATATTCTGCTGGTGTAAATGAAATATAAGATTTAAAGTGGGTTAAAAAGATATAATATTTACTTGTTCCTTTTCAGAAATAAGTTGAAGAAACAACGAAGCTTGAGGCATGTGTTGTCAGATGTATGAACCCATAAAGTAAATCATTTGTGAAGTGTCTTGAACTCTTTCTAATTCCATCTTGATGTTGTACTGCTTGTCTGAAAATGCTGGAAAATGTTACTTCTTAGATACTGCTAGAGGTGCTAAGCTTCTTACCATTCAGGAATCTTCTTGGCTCCCTCCATCACCCAGCCAACACAGAGTTATGTTTTATTTCCCAAATGGCCAACTTTGTTAACTTGATGCTTACCAAGGCAGTCAAAGTCAGGAAACAATTTTTATAAACAGCATCCTGGATGACTTAATATTCAATGTGTTACTAATTTTAGAGCTTTTTCTCCCATCATCTAGTCTAGCATAGCTAAAATTATGATGTTTAACTTTGTTGATCCACAGTCACTTGTGAATGAGATCTCCCAACCAGGAAGGAAGGAAAGAGAGGAAAATCCAGGTGGCCTGTTTGCAGCTCTGCTAGCACAGGTTTCCTTGAGCGCCTTCTGAAGGAAGAGTGGATAGAGATGTATCTTTCAGGGCCATTGCCTTTCTAGCACTATTGATCGTATCACGTGGGCAGAAGAAAAGGAAGCAATAGATTTTATGACCAAAGTTATGTAAAAAGGGGCTGAAATGTATTTTGAAAACTGTGACTAATTAAGAGTGGCTTTTTGAGAAGTGAGATGGGATTCAAGACGGTGGCCATTGTGTATGTATTTCCAAGAGCCGTCTGAATACTCCCTTTTATTTATTTTTTGGCTTATTCACTCATTTATTCCTTTATTCACTGATTGCTAATTGAATACAAAGTCTCTGTCGATTTGTTCAAAGATGTTAAAGAAGACCTAAGAATATGTCTTGGAAAGACATATTCTGTTGATTATTTGCAAGATGTAATATTGTTAAGTGGGATACTACTCAATTTGATCGATAGATGCAAAACAATCCCTATCAGAATCTAAGCTGGCTTCTTTGTAAGAATTGACAAACATGCTTAAATTCATGGATGTTCAAGAGACCCAGAATTGCCAAAATAATCTTGAAAAAGATGAGGAACTTTCTGACACACACTTCCCAATTTCAAAACTTTCTTTCAAATGACAGAAATGAAGCAGTGTGATATTGGCCTGAGGTATACATAAAGATCAATGGAGTAGAACTGAGAGTCCAGAAATAAACCATTATGTTTATGGAAAATTGATTATCAACAGGGTGTTGAGACATTTAAACAGGGGAAAAGTAGTTTCCTCAACAAACAATGCTGGAACAACCAGGTATCTACAAACAGTAAAACTGGACTCCCTACCTCATATCATAAGACACAAATGTAAAGGATAAAACTATGCAACTTGTAGAAGAAAATATAGAAGTGAGGTTCATGAAATTGAATTAGTCAGTGGTTTCTTAAACATGACACCAAAGCACAAACAACTAAAGAAAAAAATAGATGGGTTGGACTTCATCAGAATTAACCACTTTTGTGTTTCAGCTGACACCATCAAGAAAGTGAACAAACAATCCATGGAATTTGCAAATCATTTATCAGCTAAAGGGCTTATATCTGGAATATATTAAGATTCTTACAACTCATTAAGAAAAAGACAACCCAATTAAGTAAGAAACAAGAGATCTGAATAGACATTTCCCCAAGGATATACAAGTGGATAATATGCCTAGGAAAAGGTGCTGGACATATTTAGTGATCAAGGAAATCAAAACCACAATGAGATACCACTTCACACTCACTAAGGTGGCTATAATAAAAAAAAAGACAACATGTGTTGGCAATGTGATAGAGAAATTGGAAACGTCATACATTGCTGATGGATTGTAAAATGACCTAACCCTTTTGGAAGCAATCTGTCAATTCTTCAAGATTGGCCATAGTTACCACATGACCAAGTAAGTATATTCCTATTTATGTATCCAAGGGAATTAAAACATATGACCACACAAAGACCTGTATAGAGATGTTCATGGCAACATTATTCATAACAGCCTAAAAGTGGGAACAACCTAGCTATCTATCAGTTGGTGAATGGATAAACAAATGTTGTGTATCCATACAATTGAGTATTAACTCAGATATAAAAAGGAACAAAGCTCTGAAACGTGCTATGATGTGGACGAACCTGGGAAACATTATGCTATACAAAAGAAGTCAGATACAAGTGACCACAGTTTATGATTCCATTTATATGAATGGGCAAATCCACAGGCCCAGAAAGATTAGTGGTTGCCAATGGCCAGGAGGAGGGGACGATAGAGAGTGGCTACTAAGGATAAAGGATTTCTTTTGGAAATGTTATTAAAGTATTCTGGAATTTGCTGCACAGTTCTTTGAATATACTAAGAATCACTAAATTGTGCATTTTTAAAGGGCATATTTTATGGTATGTGAATCATGTCTTAACTAAAAAATTTATTTTAAAAGGCTCTGTATTGAATAATTTGCCTAGAATACACAGATGGCATTGGGAGTGGCCTCCACCCTGAATAAGCTTACAGTCTATTGGGGGAAAATGCAGTCTAACAGTTATAGTACTTAAGTATACATAGTAAGAAAGAAGCACATGGAGGATGCTTATTGAACAGGAAAAGGAAGAAATCTACCTGGATGATCATAGAAACTGTTTGGTGGATAGCGAGTATTTGCAAGAAGAATCAGACTCCCGTATAGCTTGAGAAAGCAAAATGAAAACCTGTATCTAGGAACTGAGGAAGGCAGTCAGCAATCTAAGGTCAATATTTTTCTAAAAGTAATGGCTGCTAAAGTACAATTTAGGCTGCCTGAGAAGAGAGCAAGTTTTCCTTCATTGGAGGCATTTGAAATGACATTCTGGTATTTACAAGGTGAATTATTTACACTCTTTAAATCTCAGTGTTCTGAGTTGATAACACATCTCAGAGTTGACATGAGGACCACAAGGAATAATACGTGTGTGTTTAATGTGAAAATATAATATCTTGTACATAATAAACAGTTATTACTGTTGGTCTCACCACCAACATCATTATCAAATGAATGTTGGCAGTAATTCTGGGAAAGGAATTTAGGCAACAGATGGGAACTGATTTGCATGATGCTAGGATTTCATGGTACTCCCATTGTTGGTTACAGAACTCCAAGAACTCTCATTCTTGGAGTCTTCTGTTTCCTCATATAAAACTTGGAAGGAAGAACAGAAGACCTTCATTCTGTTCCAGGCCCTTAAATTGATTATTTCTGTGCCTAAAGCAAACTGCTCAGCCTCAATCATGACTTTGCACAATTTGCTGTGATACCTGGTATAGATGTTTCATTTGTTAGAGTTGTTACTGACAGGAACCTCCAATGACCTTGGAACATGACCCGGCCTCTATGGGTATCAGTAGAATTTTGGTGAACACTGAGAAGTCTCTGGGTTTCTTTCAATCTGGGCTTGTTTCAGTTGGTTTGCAAACTGGACTTGTGGAATTAGAGGATCTCTCATGCCCATTCTAACTTTGAGTTGATATTACTTTTGCCCTGTATTAAAGAAAAACTATATTAATATTTCTTTCTTTGCTTTTGTTATTTCACTATAGAAAATTTTGTTTTAACATTCGGTTGGAGCTGATTATATGCAACCCAATTATATGGATTTGTTATATGCAAACATAAGGAAGTATTCACAAATTTAAAGACCAAGTTCGTGTTGTTCAAGATAATTTGAACCCAAATTCATTGTGCTCAGGATAATTTGGAACTAATTTCGTAGAGTTTAAGATTATACAAGAGGCAGTATATTGTAGTAATTAAAATCACGGATTTTGGGACCACACTCCCTTGACTCTAAACATGTGGCCTGGGATGTCACTTAAACTTTTTGTGCCTCAGTTCTTTTATCTCTATAAGGAAGATAATTATAGTATCTATCTCCCAGGATTGTAATGAGGACTAAATGAGTTTCCATGTATAAAGCACTTGAAACAGTGTTTGACATATTTAGCACCATATGCATTAGAAGATCTTATTGTTAGCTGCATGCTTATTCTTAAATTGTCTGAGTTACTGCTTTTATATAAGAAGATTGATTTATAAATTTGGCCCATGATGTCCCATCCAACTCTTTGAAACAGATTATCTACCTTTTTTCAGCTGGGCATCGTTCTTATGATATCTGAGGACATCTCTCTGTTCTTCCGCTTTGCCCAGCCCCTTTGGTTTCTAATGCATAGAGCCAAAAGCCAGAGCTTGAGTCATAATGGTCTTGTCTTACCTTCTGAAAGACATGTTGATTGCTAGAATGTTTCTGTGTAACAAGGTAATCCCTCTGATAAGTGAACAACCTTCACTTAAGTACATGACTCATAGATTATTCATTTGTCACAGTTTACTAAACCTATCCTTGGCTTATTGATACAAGTTATTCTTGTCATGTTTTACCTACCCAGACACTAAAGCATGTGAAGCAGTGGTTAAGTTTATTGTTCATCTGATTGACTTGGAGGGCTTGTTAAATGCCATTGCTGGGCTCCACCTTATGTTTTCAATTCAGTAGGGCTGGAGTGAGGCTCAATAATTGGTATTTCTAAGAAGTTCTCAAATGTTGTTCTGGTGTGGACCACACTTTGTGAACCCTTTAAAGCTTCTTGTCAGTCACATGTTTGTAAACAGCACTGTCTTCCTCCATTCCCTCATTTCTATAGCTGCACGCCCCTTCAGCTTGCTCTAGTGTCCAAAGTGGATGCTAATTTTATGTCTTTTTTGTAGAGGAGGAAAAACCATAACCTAGAGAAATATCTTTCCCTGCATACATAGTACATTGACAGAATCTGGAAGATGCCCTTTAAAAAAAAAAAAAAATGAACATTTGTACCTACGATTCTTTCCTTAAATTTCTTAAATTTATTTTTATTGATATTAAATATGCCTGTAATCCCAGCACTTTGGGAGGCCAAGAAGGGCGATCACCTGAGGTCAGGAGTTCAAGAGCAGACTGACCAACATGGTGAAATCCTCTCTCTACTAAAAATACAAAAATTAGCTGTGAGTGGTGGCGGGCACCTGTAATCCCAGCTACTTGGGAGACTGAGGCAGGAGAATCACTTGAACTCAGGAGGTGGAGGTTGCAGTGAACTGAGATCGCACCACTGCACTCTAGCCTGGGTGACAAGAGCAAAACTCTGTCACAAATAAATAAAATAAAAATTACGTAGATTTATAGTGTAGAACTTGATGTTTGATATTTGTATACATTGTGAAATGGCTAAGTCAAACTCATAAAAATATGCATTACTTCACATATTTATTTTCTGTGGTGAGAAAAAAAATCTCTCAACAAATTTGTAATATACTTGCATCTACAATTCTTGAAAGAACTATTAGGTTTGGAAAACCAGAATTCTGAATTCAGTTCTGCCATGCCTAGAAACATGAATGTCGTCAACTGTTTGATCTCTCTGAAGCTCATTTTGTTTGTCCATGATATTAATACCTCCTCTGCTTATCATATATGATTTTGTGAGAAGTAAATGACACATTGTACATTAAAGTGCTTTGTAAACTATAAAGCACTATACAAAGATTATTTTTCATTCTCATCCCAGTTATCACATGCAATATCTTGTTAAACATCATCTATTTTATGATAGGCACATTCTTCTCTCTCTCAGCTAGGGTAAATATTGACTTTTCTAACTGTTTTCAGGAAGGAAATAGTGCATTATAAACTACTCGCCTGGTGCACAGAATCCTTTTATTTCCCTCTTGTGATTTTTTTTTTCTAGTCTCTTGCTTTTTAAAGTAAACAATTAAGAAGCTTGTCATTTAGCCATTTATGCCTCTGAACACTTTTGTATATGTGAGATGTTGTCGCAAACATAAACATACATTATGAATTTTTCTCATAGCATCCTTTTATGCAAGACACCCTACACATCACATGTATTAAGAACGAAGTAAGTGAGTTGCTGTTTTGCCTGAAATGTATTCCTTTTTTGTTTTTGTTTTTGGCATTTGACATGGAAAAGGGAATTGAGTTGAGCCAAGAGCAATGGATTCTCTTCCCAGTTGTGTAACCAGCAGGTTGTGTTAGATAAGTCAGTTCCTCTCTCGAAGTCTCAGGTACATTTGTACATAGACCGAAATCTAGTCTTTTCTCATGCCTTCCACTCTCAATGTCTGTGTTCTTAGCTTTATAAGGAAGTTTCAGAAGATGACGTTCACCGTGATGAAGAAGTCTGAACGGAGTATCCTCGTTTATCTGGATCTATTCTGCTAACATATTTTTCTTTTCATGCCTCAGGTCTGACTGCTCTTTGCAATTCCACCTGTTTCAGTGAAGCTCTGACATGTCTTTCCTTCAAGATGTGACTGGTCTTCATTGGGACTCTTAATGTCTTAGGGCTTACGTTTCTGTTAGTATGATCGGAAATAGAAGAGGCCATGTCCTGCCTTTAATCCCCTGGGATAGAGATGTTGGTGGATTGGGGGATTGAGGGGTGGAGAGGCTTTTATATTTTTAGTGAGTTTCTCTCTTTAGTGATTTTCAGAGGATCTCCCTATTAGTGCACTGTAAGAAGTATTTGTTCTTTTTGCCATGCAAAAACTTGCTTAGAAACCAAGCAGCTGAAAACATGTTTTATCTTTATTCTTGGTGAGACAGGAATCTGTGTATGGCTTAGCTGGACCATCCACTTCTTGGTGTCTCACAACGCTGCAATCAAGGTTTTGACTCAGAGTCTGCACTTGTATCTGAAGGTTCAACGGGAGAATGATCAGCTTCCGTGCTTAGGTGGTTTTTAATTTTTTTATATGGTTCAGTTTCTTCCAGGCAGTTGCATAAAGTGCTTTAATTTTTATCTGGTTGTTGGCTGGAGTCTATCCTCAGTTACTTGTCATGGGAGCCTCTCCACGTGGCATCTCACTACATCAAATCATGGAAACTGATCAAGCAATCGGTAGAGTTTGATTACAAGATGGAAGCCATAATCATTTGAAACCTAAATGTGGAGGGGACATCCCATCACACTTACTATGGTCTGTTTGTTTGAAGTAAGTGACCGGGATTAGCCCACACTAAGAAAGAGGGCATTGTAGAAGGATGTGAAGCCCAGGAAGTAAGAATATTGGAGGGAATCTTACAAACCTGCCTGTCACAAAAGAGAGGGAGGTTAGACTTACTGTCCACAGGGATTTAGTGCAAATATAAGTTTATTTGTAGAATCTGTCAAGTGAGGAAGCGGAGGAGCCATGTAGGGTATCATGAGAAGAATAGAATCTGGAAGGAGTAAGACTTAATGAAAGGTGCTAACAGATGTAGGAAGAACTCCAGAATTGAAGAAGTTTATATCAAATGTGGTTTTAGAGGTCTTTTGATCTAACCACCTCAATTTCTCAAGGAGTCCAAGGTGGGCCTTACTCAGGCCAGAAGTTGTGGCTGAACAATGAGTTGGAACAAAGTCCACAAACTCCTGACTTAGTACAGATTTTCAGCTTGATGTAATGAATATAGCTCTGGATTTGGAGTGAAAAGACAGACATGTCCAACTTGTTATTTGCCTCTGAGTGGCTGTGTGACCACACTCAAGGGAGAAGTAAAGGAAGCTTGGTATATGGTTACCTAGTTTATAACATGAAGCTATCATTATCATGTATATTCATTTATGTCTGATGAACATATTAGCTTTTCTCTATGAAACGTCTTTGTAAACTATAAAAGCTTTTAGAAAAAAGATATGCTTTGTTTAAGTTATTAATGTGTAGGTTGAGGCAAAACAAGCACCCCCTTTTGACGTAAGGGATGAGTACTAGTTCATATAAATACGATTTTATCTCCATCTGTATCTGTATCAGCCATTTATTTCTGTTTGATAAACTATCCCAAAGCTTAGTAATGTCTACTTTACTCACGTATCTGCAATTTTGGTAGTACTCCATGAAATTAGCTTATCTCTGCTCTGTGAAATGAGCCCAGGTGACTCGATTTGAGTGCAGAGGATTCACTATCAAGATGCTTGACTCATGGCTGGCAGGTTGGTGTTAGAAGTGCGACTGGAGTTGTGTGTCAGGACCTTGGTTTCTCTTAATGTGAGTTCCTCTACAGGCTAATAGGGCTTTCTTACAGCATGGTGGATGAGTTCCAAGGCCAAGTATCACAAGAGAGAAAGGTAGAAATGCCAGCATTGTTTTGACTTAGTTTTAGAACTTACATGGAGTGTCCTTTCCACTGTACACTGTTGGTTGAGGTCCACCTGGGCTCAAGGACAGGAGGTTAGACTCCAGCTTTTTTGTTGGGGTTGTAGTAAGGCTCCAGACAAGTCTGTGGGCAAGAGACACTCTCGTGACCATCTGTGGACAGTACAGCCTGCCGTTATGTTGTATTTTATTGCATTGTATCACATTTTACTACGTCGTATTTTCATGTTTTATGTTGTATTTTTTTCCATTTGTTGAGGACTTACTATCTCCCAGACATGTATCTTCTGTATTAAAGTTGACTTAATTCTCACAACAACCCTGCGATGACCTGGTCCTTCTCATTTTCACAAGTGAGAAAATCAAGTTACAAAGATGGCAAGTAACTTGCCTAAGGTCAAACCAGCTCGTAAGCGGCAGAGTTCAGGTTCACAACCAGGCAGTCTAGTTCTGGATCTCATACTTTTCACCACTCTGCCAGATTGTTTCTATGTTGTTATCTAGTTTTATATCTTAAATAATACTTAGGCCGTGCTGTTACTAATCACCATTTCCATCCCTGTCTCTGTATCTCAGTTAGAGAAAGTGGGTAGATAAGGACTGGATACCAGACTGGATAGGGAGGAAACACGTGCAGGAGTATTATTACCTTTGAGAGAGGTGGATCTGAGCTCATCCCTAGGTGCTCCCGGGCCAGTTCAAGGAGAGCTCAAGAAAAGAAGCAACTTGACATTTCACTGGTTTCATACAGAGTTTATATTGGCCTTAATGATTTTGCCTTTAATTTAATAAGACATATGGGAGTCTAAGGAATCTAGGAAAGGCAGCTGAGTAAGTAACGTTATTTAAAAAAAATTGGAAATAGGGGCCAATATTTGAAGACTAATGAAATTCAGGGGCATCTATTCTCGTTCCACAAAAGTTTAGCTATCTGGTATTCCATCTGGTGATCTATTCAATCAATTAACTCTTCCATATTGGGATGTTTGTCAGAGTCCATCTTACAAATTGAGGAAATCCACAGTCACTTGTGTGCTAGTTTGTATCGGTTATTAAAATTTACTTATTTATTGATAAACTTCATCGAACCAACAATTGTTAAGCCCCTCCTGAATGCAAGACGCTGCAGATTACAATCAAGGGGAACACAATTTATACCCTTTCTCACACCACAAGGACTTCTTCTGTAGGAAAAAGATGTGTAAAGCCATAATGATAGGAATATGTGATAAATATGATAATGAATATATGAACAAGACTATATGGATACCTAGTGGAAGGTGTTCCAATATTCTCCTGGAGAGGTCAGAGGAGGCTTTTCAGAGATAGCATTTAAGGATATATATTACAGGAACTGGAAATGTTCAGCCCAGTTGGAGCTTAGAAAATGTAGGGCAAGTGATAAGCCTGGAAAGGAAGGCACGTAGATATGTTTCTGCAAATGCATTCCCTCCTTCTGTCTTCCTGTCTGCCTTCTATACACAGTGATGACTCAGTACCAGGAATCTCAGGAAACAAACAACACACATGCACAATATCAATTCCTCCACAATCCCTCTATTTATCCTCAGTGCGAAACCTCAATTAACTAATAGCTCATCTGAAAACTGTTAGGATTAGAAAGTCCCATAACCCCTCAGGATAAAATCACACTGACCATAAGTTACTTAGGCTCTCCAAGGTCAGCCTTCTTTTATCTAGCATCCCTCTTTCTATAAAGCTGCCAGGCCTGTCTCTAACAGGATCATATGGTAACGTTCATGATTTGCAAGGGCTTTACTGCTACAGAGCACATTTTCAATATGCTGTCTCTTTTTTTACTTGGCATTTGTGAATTAATTGTTAACCCACCTGATATATAGTGAAATTGCGGCCCAGAAATGTGAAATGACTGTTCTTAATTTTTACAAAATAAAACAAAATAATCCTTAAAGCTGTGTCTTCTTTTGCAAAAATCCTAGTACAGTTTTAGTACATCAGTTGTGTTCCATAGCTGGGAGCTCTGTTCGAATGAACCTTAATAGGAAGGGTGATGTATAAAATGGCTGAGTTTGAGCTGTCCTGGCTGCAATAAGGAGTCTGGGCTCTGGAGCGTGGCTGAGCATCTTCTTGCTCACTCCAGAAGCGGCCCTGAGGCTTCTTCATGTCTAGCGTTGTGAAAACCACTCAGTTGCAGTGTGCTTATTACTTATGTCTAACCTTGGAGCACTCAGAAAAGCCCTAATGCTTATTTTACTGTCTGAAGTGGGAAGACAGCCATTGTTAATGTGGGATCTCCCCTAGCACTCTGCTTCTGATCCTAGCCTAAGTTCCTGTGGATCAAAGCCCAGCCCATGACAAAGTAAAAGAGAGAATAAAAGAACAAGAGGATGATGAAGGCGATATGGTGTGGTAGATGGAGCGTGTGAATTCTTATCCTAGTTCTGCTTCTAACTCACTTTTTGATTTTTAGCAGGCAAGCTGCTTCACTTCTCTTGTGCCACGGTTTGCGTTCATAAACTGGGGAACTGGATTTCATGTCTGCTCAGGGTCTGATTAAAAACATTCCATGGTGATTCCTTTTCTTGGTAAGACACATAGTAGTCCACCTCAGGTCCCAAAAGGAGGATCGACCTTAGTGTTTTACGATCTCTAATATGACCTCTTGTGGTCGATGTTTTAGAGATATCTATCATATTGCATGGATTCAAGCAGTTTGACCTGTTGAGCTGGGCGAGTTATCACCGTGCAGCGCTTCAAGTGCTTACTCTCTTTTTATCCATGCATTGGTTCATTGGATTCAAACATTTCATTAGACTTCTTGCCTTATTTTGGGGGAATATTTTGAATATGGGGATAATAAATTTAGAAATCTTTGGGATGAAGAAGAGGAAAGAGAAGGCAGCGAGAGAGTGCCATGACTATAAAATTTATCAACCGCTGTGTCTCTTATGTAGTTTCAAATAACTAGAAGGCAGATAGTGAATGTTTTCAACACAAAGGAAATGATAAATGTTTGAGATGATGAATATGCTAATTACCCTGATTTGATCAATACACATATGTATGGAAGTTCACTGTGTACCACATGAATAGGTGTAATTATTATTTTGAATTTTTAAAAAAGCCGTTTCTCATGTAAGCTGAATGTTGCTGAATAGTTTAACAGAAGTCTGTATTGTTTTGTTGTATTTTACTCATTTTATCTTTTTTTTTGACCTGGAAAATATTAAGTGAGGATGGCTGTGCTGGAATACATCATCTCCACCTGTATATAAAAGCTCTGTGTTATTTAAAAATTTGTCTAAGAAACATATAAATTGATGGAGCCTCACTGTGGTGTGTCTACTTCTCTATTTTATTTTTATTTTTATTTTTTTTGGTCTGGTGCTATTGAGCCACTGTCTATAGGAATAAAAGGATGTCAGCATGACTGATAGTTCAGAGACCTGTAAGTAGTGATTTTAAAGACAAATTTTATAGATCTTTGTTAGTTCCGAATCTGACTACCTGTTAAATCTGCTTTATAGTCATGCTCTGCCTTTCCCATGAAGGCTGTAGCATTGTGCTTTATCTCTTTGTCTCCAGAGTACAAAATCTTGGTTAGAGAGAAGAGTGATAAACCCAAACAATGCAAACTCAGTTTACCTAAGAGTGAGTAGCACAGAGGCCTCCACTACCACTCATTTCCCTCTTCACATGACAGTGGAACTTTTTATTACAAATAAATTTTATTTACTCACGTATATTCTTATGCTAAACTGATACCCTTTTTCACAATGGATAAAACAACAATAAATGTTTGCAGCCTCACACATCTATTCTCGAACCCTGTTCTGCAATTTCTGGCAATAAAAGGCTTTGCTTGGTGTGCATTAAAATCTTAGTATTAAAGTCAATGTCTGCTTTCATAGAAAGTAGAGTTTGTGACCTCTGTTACTGTATTTTCGCCAGCAATTTGCACACTAGTCATGAGGGTTTCTCTTTGTATAGGTCTTAGATAATGCAGTATCTTGACACGGTACTTTTATGGTAAGACAGAGAGGATGCTGTTTTTGTATTAATGTGACCAAAATACTTCGTAGTCAATCTTACAGAATCCCCGTATTAGACATCCCCCATAATTTTTTAGTTGAACAAAACCCCTCTGTGAGAAATAACAGTTTGTATATGATTTCAAAGGCATAATTCAAACTATAGCAGAATAAGAAAAATAATGCAGGATCTAACAAGGCAACACTTAATGAAAAATCGAGGGCCAGGCATAGTGGCTCATGCCTGTAATCCTAGCACTTTGGGAGGCTGAGGCTGGTGGATCACGAGGTCAGGAGAGCGAGACCATCCTCGCTAACATGGTGAAACCCCGTCTCTACTAAAAATACAAAGAATTTGCCAGGCGTGGTGGTGTGTGCCTGTAGTCACAGCTACTGGGTAGGCTGAGGCAGGAGAATCGCTTGAACCTGAGAGGTGGAGGTTGCAGTGAGCCGAGATCATGCCACTGCACTCCAGCCTGGGTGACAGAGCAAGACTCAGTCTCAAAAAGAAAAAGAAAAAGAAAAAGAAAAATCAAACAAGTTTTTGTATATTAACCATAGTGATCACACCCTAAGTATGTATGTATTTTAGGTAAATCTATAAAGTAGGAATTAGCTGGTTAGCTGCACTTACTGGCTTTAGGTTGCTGGTTAGTTGACTTGAAAGGCTGTTGGGCTAGAGGTGATAGGACACATAGATTATCGTGCAAAAAGGTTGCAGCCCTGGTTTCTAGAATGTATCCAATGGTATCTCTGCTGCCTAGCTCATAGGGTTATGTTTTAAATGAGATGATATAAATGTGTTATACTACATTTTTAAACATTAGTTGATGTCAGTACATCTTTTGGCAAAGAGTCTCCTTATGAACCTCAGGAAGCTTGTATCTACAGAAGGAGTTTGGCTCATAAGATATTTTCCATACAAATTATATAAATTTTTATGTGAAAAAGTAGTGCCCAAACTATTAACTCATGGAGAGAGATCAAATGCTGGTTTTTTAAAAAATTAAGCTCTATTAGTCCATTTTCACACCGCTGATAAGGACATACCAGAGACTGGGAAGCAAAGAACATTTAATTGGACTTACAGTTCCACATGGCTGGGGAGGCCTCAAAGTCATGGCCGGAGGTGAAAGGCACTTCTTACAAGGCAGTGGTAAGAGAAAATGAGGACGATGAAAAAGCAGAAACCCCTGATAAAACCATCCGATCTCATGAGACTTACTCACTACCATGAGAACAGTATGGGGGAAACGGCGCCCGTTGATTCAAATTATCTCCCACCGGGTCTCTCCCTCAATGTGTGGGAATTATGGGGGTAAAATTCAAGATGAGATTTGGGTGGAGACAGAGCCAAGCCATATTACAAGCTTAGTGAGAAACCTAGTTGCTTATACACTATGTATTATTTTCAAATTCCTTTTAATATTTTGGTTCTTATCCAACTAAGAGATATAGGGAACAAATGCTGTAATTATCACCCATCTGTATAATATGGACTTTCTCATAGGGAACTTACATTTTAGTAGGGAAAATATAACATACACCCTAATAGAGATTACAGAGTAGGAGGTTTATTCCGTAAAAGGAGAATGGAGATGTACGACTTGGTGTGTGTTGTGGGTTGAGGAAGATTGTGGGTTGGGGAAGATGCTGGCAGCTAGTGAAGAGTCACTTTCTGCCATAGAGATCAATTTTCTATTGGTCAACTGTGGAGGTTCACTAATGTAGGTTGGAGTGATGCTTCAGGAGCGGACATGGCTAGCATCAACTATTTCAGGAAACCGTAAGCAGCTTAGCCTTATCTTCGGAGTAGGGTATGAAAAGGGAGAGACAAATGGTAAAAATCCAAGTTAGAATGATGTGATGCCATCTTGGAGGTCCTTGTAAGTCAAGCAAAGGAGTTTGTGCAAAAAGTTTGAACATTAACAACAACAAACAAACAGAAAACAAAAAAAAAATACATTATATTGTGTCTGTGGGACCTTCCCATCCTTAGGTTTTAATTTTCCCCTCTGTCAAATGAAAGATTTTACTTGATAATCTCCAAAATTGTGACCAGCTCTAATGTTTTATAATTCCCTGAATTATTACATCTTAACTTCTCCCTGATAATTATTTACTGATCACATATTTATAGTAGAACTGAAGTGATTTCTGCAGTAGCTCTATAGCACCAGGTGCTGGAGACTGGCAACCCAGGGTTGGATAAACTGAAGGAGTGAAAAGTCTAGTGTGTACTGGGGTTGGGAGGGTAGTCATGTATTACTGATTTAACTGTCATCTGGAAAACTTGATGGGAACTAAGTAGAGGATGCTATAAGGACCATTACCTGCTCCTAAGATATCATGAGCAAAGACTGGAGAGTAGGAGTGGGCCTAGTCTACAGATTAGTGTTCTATTATTGCCGTAACAAGATACCATGAAATTGGTGTCTTAAAACATCACAAATTTATTATCATACAGGGCTGTAGGTCAGAATTCTAGTCCAGGACTCAACTGGGTTAAGATGAAGGTGTCAGCAGAGCTTCGTTCTTTTCCGGAGGCTCTAGGGATGAGTCATAGTCATTATCTTTCCCAGCTTCTAGAGGCTGCCCATATTTCTCGGCTCTCGGACTCCGTCTTTCTAGTGACATTGCATTTCTCTGACCACTCTTTCATAATCACCTCTCTGACCACAGCTGGGAACGATTCTTTGCTTTTAAGAATGCATGTGATTACATTAGGCTCACCTGGATAATTCAGGATACTCTCCGTATCTCAAAATCTTTAACCTTAATCACATCTGCAGAGTCTTTGGAATCCACATGTTCACAAGTTCTAGGAATTACAGTGTGTACATTCTTGGTGGGGCTGGGGGGGTGGGCTGTTATTCTACTTATCACAGTGTGTTTTTAGGAAAGTAGATAATTTCACAACGTTATTACATGAAGGCTGAGATTGTGAGAAGAGGTGAAGCAGCCAGTTATGAAATGTGTTTTGTGCTTATGTAAAGAGTTCTGAAGTTATTCTGATGGCCATAGAGAGCTATTCAATTCTTCCTAGTAGCGGACTGTTTAATCTATAATGATGTCAAACAATTGAAGTGGGTAGCTTGTAGTACCCAACCATCCTTCTCATTTTAAACATGGGAAAATGAAGACTATTTTTTGACTCAGTATACTTGGGACACAAATTAGTGCCATGTACATATCATTATTTATCATTTATTTTTATCACGTGCTTTTCTACCCTTTCCTCCTGCTTGTTTTTCCTGTGGCCTGAGGGAATGCCATTCATGGTTTATAACACTTTGGGTAAAAAGTTCAGGTAGATCTACACTGAGCAAAGGTAACTCAGATTTGAAGACTGAAACTTGGTCTCAGGGAGGGGGTTACTTAGGACAGCACGAGACCTTGGAATGGCCGCACACTGAGCTCATGCATGTTGGAGCTGACATTACCCATGTGAGGAGGTGGATGGCCTCTTTATGTATTCAACCTAGGAGCAACACTAGCTTTTCTCTGAGGTCCCCACAAAACAGATCTAGGAAATCTAATAAAAGAATTGCCCCGCTACACTGTGTTTTTAACATAGGAACGGGCAGTTAACCTGTGTGTTTGTTCAGGAATGATTCGTAATACAGAAGATGAACTGGTGAGTAGAAGAAGCCTAGTAAACTGGAAGATTCTGTTGATGAAACAGGGAAATTGAGACTTATTATTCAGTCAGTTCCAATTACACTGTTGTGTTGCAGAGGAAAGCAGCTAAACAGGATGCTGGCTGGTAACACCAGCAAAGTGGAATCAACCTCAAAGGAGATGGTGTCAAAGTGGTGTTCAATGCCTGAGCTTCTACCGAGTGAGTCACTTGTGTGAGAATGTCTTGACACAGTTAGAATTGAGGAGCCCACACTATATCTGATCACAGAAATGTTAATGCAGAATAGCAAACTGGCTTTGATCTTCATGGGATTGTAGGCTAGGGGATAAAACAGGGTGCATTTTTAAAGGTCATCTCTACTACTTATGAGAAAACGGTGTATCGCATCCCATGTACCTGTGAGACTGTATATCAAGAATCACAAATAAATACATTTGAAGGAAAACTGCAAGTTGTTTTTCATGTGTGAATTTGACTTTTTTTTTTTTTTTTTAAGTTTTTCTGGAAGAATTTAGAATCCTGAAAACTTGTTTCTTCTGTGTTGTAGTTGATAATATCTACCACCCACTATGGTGCATGGAGAGGAAAAACCTTCTATCCCCTACTTTATGTGTCATTGATGTGACATAATTTTTCAGAATAACCACACAATTTCAAAAGTGACTTCTTTTCTAACTTGCAAACAGAGCTGACAACAGTGAAATATGTCCTGTAAACAAACCCAAAAACAATATTTTTGAAGAAGTTGTAATTCAATTTATACCAAATTATGGAACACTAGAGATTTACAGTGATGCATTCTTTTATTCAGATGGAATAGGAGAACCCATAGAGTTGAAGCTGTTTGTCTGAAGGTTTGCAGCAGATCAGTGGCTCTGCCAAGCCTGCAACTATCATCACCTGACTCCAAGTTACTCTCTTTCTAGTCCAGCACAGCTGCCTCCCAAGTTTAATAGTCTATGACTCACAATCCAGATCTATGGTGACATATAATATTTTAGTTTGATTCCAAATCAACAAGCCAGTTTTAGAAGTGCTTACACTGCTGCGTTACTTTTTATACTATTGGATTCTTCAAGTTGAGTCTTATTTCTAGAACTCCAATGAGAATAACCAGAGGAGTCATTTATTTTGTTATTATGACATTTATTGAACACTTATTGGGTGGCAAGCTGTCTTATAGAGGGTGAGGATACAGCTATGAATAAAACAATGTGTATTTTCTCAAAGTGTTTATATTACTGTGGGAGAGGCATAATAAACATATTAGGTTCTATAGAGAAAAATAAAGCAAGATCAAAGTGAAAGAGTGCTTTGGGATGAGTGGAGTGATAGTTGCTATTCTGCACAAAGTGGTTAAGAAAAGCTTTAAGTGGAAGAGATAATTTGAGGAGAGATCTCAAGGAGGCGAGGAAGTCAGCTCTGCAGATATTTGGGATAAGCATGTTATAGATAGAGGGAAGCACAAGCGTGAAAAGTCTGAGAAGATCATGAGAGAAGATCATGGTTGGCAACTGGCATTTTTAAGAGTGAAGTAGCCAAAGGTGCCTGAAACCAGGTGATCCCAAGAAAGTGAGGAAAAATAAGGTTAGGCAAGTAACAGGGGCCCTCATGATCACCTAGGACCTCATAGAACCTCTTATTCTTACTTTAGTGAGATGGAAGGCATTTGGAGTCACATTATCAGGCTTATGTTAAGGATCACTCTGGCACCTTTCTGTAGGCTCTGTGGTAATCCAAACCAGAAATGACAACAGAAACTAGAAATTACAATCAAACTCAAAATGATAGTTGGTTGGACTTGGTAGGTATCATTGGTGTTGGGGAAGGGGATCAGAAGTAGTGGGATTCTGGATACATTTCAAGTGTAGCCTCAACAACTTTTGTGAGCAGATCAGATGTGGAATATAAGAGTGATAGAAGAGTCAAGAATGGCTCCGAGGTTTTTACCCTGAACAAGGAGAAGAGTGGACTTGCTATTTAGTGAGATTTCTGGAGATAGGAAGATAAGTAGTTTTGCTTCTGTTTTTGTTGTTAGAAGAGAAAGGAGAAAGAACGGTCAGCAGTTTGGCTTTGAATATGTTATATTTGAGCTACCTTTTAGAGGTTCAAGTATTGGTTGAGTAGACAGTTGTATATTTGAGTCTGGGGTACAGGGCAAGCTCTTGACTTGATATAGATGTAGGTGTCAACAGATAGACATTTAAAGCTTTGAGCCTGGATCATATCACTTAAGGTAATGGATGAAGCCATGAATATTTTGATGTCATGGAAAAAATAGAGGAACTATGAAAGAATGCCTGGAACAAGAAACATGGAGGTGGGAAGAGATGCAAAGGACAGTGATGTCCAGGAATGAAGTGAAAAATGTGCTTCAAGAGTTGAGTGTGTGATCAAGGTATCAACACTGTTGGATCAAATGCCATGAGGATTAAACATTGAACCACTGGATCTAGATCTTTGTTGAGGATTGCCTTGATAAGAACAGTTGTCATCACTCTTCTGAGCTATTTGCTCACACTGGCTTTACTTTTTGTCAAAGTCGAGGCCACTCTAAATAATGGTTAAATACAAGGGCTCTGGAGTTGCCCTGTCTGAGATCAAACCCTAGTTTCATATTTACTAGTTGTTTGAGCTTAGAAAGTTTAATTAACCCTTCTCTGTGTTTCAGTTTTTTCTTTTTGTTTTTTACTTTTGAAAGGAAAGAAATGATATGTTTTGTCTCATAGGTTTATTGGGAAGATTGCAAGAATTAAACATACACCATAGTATCTGTCATATAGTAAATGGCCAATAATTGTTAGCTCTAGTGATTAAGAATAAAATGATCACTAACATATACAAAATTACACCTGAGTTATATTTCCTTCTTACCCTGAAAATCATACAAACTCTTTCTAGAATTGTGCTTGAGTTGGTTGCACTATTTTCAGCTGTTTTGGTTTTTTGGTTTGATTTTTTTTTCAATCAATTTTTTTTTATCATTACATGAATTAACCTCATTGTGATCTAATTACTTCCACATAGTTCTCCAGATTGTGAATGCTCTGGGAACCATAGCTTGTTCATATCTCAGAACCTTATGCAAGGGTTTGCACTTTTGGTAATTCAGGCTTGAAATTAAAATGGTTTCTGAATGCCCTGGTGATTGATTGACATTTCGCCTTCAAGGTCATTCCAATACTCAATGTAGAAGTGATAAGATAAGCTCTTAATTACTGGAATTACCTATAAATAAATAAATGACTTAAAATTCCTAAAATAATGTCTTATTAATCTGTGTTCCCTTTCTCTGTACATTATTTCACAGGCATGACCCTCTGTAATGTTCTCACCTTTTAAAGTGATCATGAGGAATATCATGCAAGAGAGTTGACCTTTGGGGTTGATGTTCTTGCCCTATGGTAGACACCTTTGTGAAGTCTTCCCTCCCTTTCTATTTCTGGGACCTAGAACTTAAAATGGTCTCTTATGTTGAATTCTTCTCATTCATATTTCTATAAACTCAAATAATGGTGCCTTTAACATCTTCAGACATGCCTTCGTGCACTACAAAAAAAAATGATGGTTTGATATTTGTTTCCTTTATCATCTTTCAAATGCATGAATATAGGTAACTATTTACAAACCTGAAATAAAGCAAAACTGTGTTTATTCGATTCTTGAAAAGCGGTTTTGCCAATCTAAATCAAGCACTGGGCTAGAGGACTACATTAAGCAACAACATCAGCCATGAGTGGTGTATTTTAGGAACTGTGTCCATGGACAGAATGAGATATCATGAGCAAATATCTGTTGCAATTCCTGTGCCAGTTCATAAATGGCAACAGCTGATTCTTGCCTTGCTCACATAGTTGTAGTCTGGATGGTAAAAGGTAATATTTTCAACTCCTTGGTTTACTTTGTCAGGAGTAATAAGTTTCTAATAAGGAAGTTGTATTTATACTTCTCACCTGACCTCTCTCTCTGCGTGTAGTCAATGCCACAAAAACTGTACATAGGCTAACACATTTATCTGAGCAAGGGTGAGAGACAAGAAGAACATGAGGGAAACTAGAGGTTATGCAGTAAATTCTATTGTAGTTAATGCCATAATTTATTCAAGATATTATCTAGTCCCCAGAACGTGCATATGAATGTTCTGGTGCTCTCTTTTCTGTACTTGTAATAAACAAGACATCAGAGGACACAAGAGTTGAGAGGGCCCAGTTTCAGTACCTCTTGTTATAAATCATCAAGCAGGTTGAGAGAAGATCACTGATGTTATCAGTATTTTTGAGCAGAAAGCATGGATGTTATCAGTATTTTTGACCTGAAAGAGAATGGATGTTATCAGTATTTTTGAGCAGAAAGCATGCGTGTTTGTACACCTTCTTCTTTACTCCACATAGATACTCTGACAAAATACTATCTCTGCCTCAACCAGTGAGTTCCTTATCTGTCTCTGAGTTATTTTGTCCTTCTACAGAAACAGGAGTGTTTCTCTTAAACTAACTCCTTCATTCTGGATAAACTGATATGACAAAAACACCAGACGAAAACCCATGTCTTCATACCATACCTCCCCACCTCACTGTGCTGTACTCTGTTGAGCTCATATCCTCTCTTCTTTTACACCTCTTCAATGAGCTCTGTAATTTTCCTGCTCTTGGTCTTTTCTCTATTAATATCATCTACCTGCAATGCCATTCATCACTTCCTACCTGCCACTCTCACCTTTCATTTTTTACGGAGGAGCTGCCTACTACCCCATATGAGTTGTTGTACATGTTGCTTTTGACGCTTGTCACGTTTATCCCCTGTTATGGTTATGATCAGCTGTGTAGATTCAACTTCCTTGACTAGGCTGGAAAATTGTGAATTGTAGGAAGTGTGTTTGAGTGTGCTTCCATTTCTGGGATTCCCACTGTGTCTAACCCTGTGGTACTTGGCATGGGTTAGGCAATCAACAGATGTTCGCTGAACAAATGAACACAAATGCGTAAAAAACTCAAACCTTTAATATTCATTTTAAAAAAATAGTAAATAGCATTACCAGGACTGACAGACCATAGTTAATTTGCCATTTCTACCTCCCACTTGCTGTCCTCAATAAAAGCGGAATAAAACCACAGATTTGCCAGTGGTCAAAAGATGAATCTAAAGGTCAATGATATTACAACTGATTATTAACTGATTTCATTTCTGCCTACCAAGAAACGTATATCACTCAGCTTTTGTTCAAGCAGCATTGCTTTTGCTCTATTTTGAATTCATGGTGGAAAGGATGAGTTTTTGATAAAGATCTTGACTTTTTTTGTATCAAATAGAGGATAGGAAGGTATTATAGAGATTAGGTAATGAAATACCTAGGTTCTAATGCCTGCACTGCCTCTACCCCTGTCCAGCTCTATGACCTTGAACATGTCCTTGCCTCTGTCTAGGCCTTAGTCTCCCCAGATGTAACATGAGGAAGCTGATGTAGTGAATTGTCAGTGGCTCTTGCAGCCAAGCATACTAGACTGGAATTCTAGGTGGGATTCAGAGTAATTCCTTGTGATGACATATGACTCAACCTTCAGCTGTTAAGTGGCCCGCCATCGTGGCAACAAGCACCAGATTATTCACACATTTTTGAGTATTTGAATTGCATAAGGCTGTTCAATGATGGTGAAAATTGGGTCCTAAATATGCTATCAGATATATATGTAATGTAACCTGTTCAGGATCTCATGTGAGTATAAAATGATGTGTGAAATATGCACCAAGCAAGAAACACTTTGAACATTATGATAAAAGAGTAATACAATTTGATTTTTATGGTTAAAGGTGATGGTACTATGAGACCTCTAGTTATATGAAACCTGGAACTATAGTATGTCTTAGTCTTTCTAGAAAGGGAAACAATTAAGAATGTTGTTTCTTACTGTTGTATTTCTGTGTTCATAGAGTCAGTAGTTTCACTCAAGGCAGGAAGACAAGACCTGATATTAGCCCCTCTGTCCAAGTCATTCAGCACCTCACCCCCTCCAGTTATATTTCTATTTATGCATATTTTATTATTCTTTTACTATGCCAGTACCACAATGGGAAATATGTTTACTTTTAAAAAGGTACCCAGAATCCTCCAATTTCTCATCCGAGAATGTAAAAACACTTACCTCACATAAACTCACTTAAGAAAATGTGAATGTAACACTGTTCCCCCAAACCGCTTTCTTCTTTGAATGCCAGCTTTTCACATAGCAGCTTTCCTGACCTCCTACTTCCAGGACCTCAGACCCCTCTGTCTGTGGGCTGGCACTTGGAATGTGGCTGTCCACTTGGCAAAGTGGAAAGAGCTTCTGTTCTTCCTGTGGCATCTGGGGCCTCAATTCTAGTTCCACCACTCAGCAACTCTGTGAATGCTGGGAGGACATTTCACTTCTCCAGATCCTAATCTCTTCACTGGTAAGAGAGGAATAATTATATTTACTTTTTTAACATGGCTAGAATAATTAGAGATTGCATAGAGAGCATCTAACACGGAGACTGACATGTAGTAGGTGTAGGTTCACTTCCCCTTCTGTAGATGGTCCAGGGTCTCTGACGCATCTCCGCTTCTTCACTGGTTTATCTCTGTGCTATGCTACCACCAAGCAGTCATCTATGCACAGATAAAGAGGGGAAAATGGTCTGCAGTCATCACTCGGGATTCCATCCAATTCAGTGAGGTCTCCAGCCACTACTCAACAATCATTCAGCAGCACTGCAATGTCAGTGTCCTTATCTGTTTCTCATGCTACTGTTGTTCAATATCTACTACATAATGTAGTTTAGGAGAAAGAGACACGAAGTGGGTTCCGGTAGTCCTGGCTTCCAGTCCCGACTCTCAGATAAACCTACTCTTTGCCCTATGCCAAGTCATATCCTTCTACATATTTAAATAACAGTCTTATACCTTAGTTCTCTCCAGAGATACATAGCTTGTTCAGGCCTATGCACTTATGCTTTGATGTACTGGATATTCAGGTAATGCAGCCCATCTTTTTCTGTGTTTTCTTCTTCTTGTGGAATTCAAAGTCTGTGGGTTCCTGCCATTGCCCCTGAAGTGGTAACATTTCTGAGCCTGGCTGATCTAGAATCTCTTCAAAGGCTGTTCTTCCTTCCTGATAATGATAATTCAATGCATTTACCTAATATCTGGGAGTTTACAAAGTATTTTCATTTATTCGTTAGTATTGAAGTCTCAGTAGTAACTCCTGAAGATGGGGATTCTTACCCACATTTTAGAGATGAGGAAACAGGATGAGAGATGAAAGGATGTTCTCAGGAGTCGCACAATACATGTTACATAGCCTGGATTTCAAGCAACATCCTTCTCCCAGTCCCGGGTCTTGGCCTGAATGTAAATGTGATTTCCAATCCAAGTTCGAATGTCTGTGCACTCATTAGACCCTAGGCAAATCTTGTTTTTCTTGTATGAGAATGAAATTGAACTTTCAAACATTTTCTTAAGGCTGTAGGATCTACATTCTCTTCATTTTCTAATATACTTGTAACTTTAAATTCCTTATTAAGCCTGAAGGATATTTCACTTCATTGTAGAAATTCACCATTGCCACTGGCTTCTGCAAAGCTTGGCAGTGAAGTTTTTATGAAAAATGTGGCCATTGCGAGTGGTCTCCTTGATACTTAAGTGTTTATTGTCTCAACCGTTGTCTTAATAGGTAGTTGCTGTAGAAGCAAATGCCATAGTTTTAATGGCAGCCTTGATTTTTCTTGTCTTTCCTTTAATGGAATTCCATTCTATACTTATTAATCCACTGAACTTGTCAGTACACATCCCTGTCATTTCTCAAGAATGTAAGGAAACAGCATGGTATAGCACAAGCACTGGACTAAAAGTCAGAGGAGCAGATTTCAGACCCCCCTCTTCTACCAATTATTTGGAATGTGGCAAATCACTTCACTTCTGTGAACATCTGGTTCATGTTTTATACAGCATTGAACTATATCATTTCTAAGGTTATTTTCCACCCTATTTGTTGAATTCTCCAGCATGTTCTACTTCCTACTTTATTAGATTAAATTACTCTGCTTCATTTTTTTTTAATTTTGCAAGGAAATACTCATTACATATAAGGATAGGAGATTTCACTTATTTCCACAGATATTTATTGAGTACTATGTGAAACATAATTAAAGTGTAATGGACATTTGGAGGAGGGAGACTTTCCAGAAGAAGAAACTGTTATGAGTAAAGATAAAGCAGTTTGAAAGTGCACTTTCTAATGAGAACTGGGGATTCACGGAGAATTTGCAGTGCATGGACGTGTGAGCAGTTAGCGTTAAGGTTAAGAAGAGGGCAGTGTGGAGGCCTCTACAGTGTGTACTATTTATAATCAAGCTCACGTGCACACACACACACGCATACACACACACACTCACTCATCCCTTTCCAGGGTCTTCTGATGACCTGTACTGCCTGTTGCTCTTTTTACCTCAGCCAGCAGAGAGATAAATTGCCAAGATTAAGTATATCTGTACATTTGAGAAGGAACTCCATAAAAAAGAAGATGAAAATCAAGTGTACCAGCATCTTTGATTCATACGAGGACCATTTTCAGTGGTAACAGTTTATCTTCATTGGTTGTGACTTCCTGCAGGACGTGACTTTTGATATATTCCTTCTTGAACTTCCACCAAGCACAGTTTCACCATAGTTGATGCTCGGTAATAGATCCTTGTTTGTTGGACCTAATTGCTGCCTACTGAAGTCAATCCTAGAAAGGAGAGAAGATAGCTTTTTTTACATAGAATAACTAGGAGGGTTTTTTTTGTTTTGTTTTGTTTTGTTTCTTTTGAATGAGCTACCAATAACAAAATAAAACTGCAGTGAAAGAATTGACAGCCTGGATCTGTAATCTGCCTGACCTGATAATTGTAAAAACTGATTCCTGTGTCAGCCTGCCAGATGGATCTTCTCCTTGAAATGTAACGTGCAGCACTTCTGAATGTGATTCAAGCTCAAGCTTCCTTTTCTCTTCCCTTCACGTTTGTTGAGTTTGGGAAAGAAGCAGTTTTATTTGAACTAAACCCACTCATTTCAAGTGTGTTTAATGACAGCAGTATGTGACAGATAAATAAAATCCTACGGCCTCGTTTGATGTTTGTTTTAATTTCAGACCTTAGTGAAAGGAGACAGGATAAAACAGTGTTGTTCAAATGGAGAAGTTGAAAACAAATGATTTGTTATTACATACTTAGCCGTATTTCTCCAGGGAAATTTGGGAAGTCAAATAATATAAACAGTAATAATAGTAGTACTTGAGATTTGCGGAGTGCCTAGCAGTTTGTAGAGTGTCTTTATGTTCATTACCACATCAAGTCTAGGAGGTTGCCTGGCCAGAAATCATCATCCCAGTATTACACACACGATTGAGTGAGTTAGGCCAAATACTACTTCTAACATGGTAGAACTGAGCTTCACTTTTGGTCCTGTTGATTTTGAATGGAATAGTTCCTCTCATTCTCTGTGCTGGCTCAACAGCCAAACATGTGTGCAGTACCTTGGAGCACATTGTAACCGGCCTGTTCCTTAACTTTACTGAAGCGTATATATGCTGGCAATATACAAATAAATTCTTATCACAACAGATTTCAGCAGTGAGAAGTATATGGAGTAGAATATAACAGCCCTCCCTCAGTACCCATTCTATTTCTTCCCCGCCAACCCCAATTCTTTTTCCAAAGAGCCATCACCATTGTCTTTTTGTTGTGCATCTTTCTGGCATATATCAATACATTTATGTGTACATTTACATATGTGTGTGTGTGTGTATATATAAATATGGTATATTATCTATTTTTTTCAGTTCTTTTCCTCTGGATCTTTTCATGTCAGTTAAAAGGATTTGCCATACTATTTTTAACTCTGTATAGTGCTTCATAGTGTGAGGGTTCATCACTGAGTCTCTTTTACAGTGGAGAGCTTCAGCTTTTCTTTATTATAAACAATGTTAAGATGAGCTTCCTTGCGTATATATCTTTGTGTACATGTGAATCCAGAATTGAAATTGCTTGTTTTTGTTTTTGTTTTTTTTTTTTGAGATTTATCAAAATTCAGTGTGGGCCATCATCCCAAATGTTAGAATCCTCATCTTAACTCGTGTGATCGACCTGGGTTTCCACTTAGTTGCTTGGGGATGTGTTGTCCGGACCAACCCAGACACTTCTCTAAACAGACACTTGTGGCCAAGAGAGTAAATGTTGGGGAAGTTATTTTCCATGGCACTGTGGTTTGAATACAGGCACTCACCATGGAAGAAGAGTAGGGTATTCTTGTAACAGTCTTGTTTACTTAAAACAGCCACGACTCTTCGCTGAGATAGAATAAGGTACTTAACGCAATAAAAATATCTACCATAATTTAAAAATGCAAATGTAGCAATGCACTAAAAAATACCTTTAGCTTATTTTTTTGTTAAGAAACAAGTGTTTTGCATAATCAGGCTTTAAAAAATATAATTGAATTCTCTATACTGATTCTATGATAGGAAGGTCCAGAGTCAGGTCCACCTTCCATGCCATACTCCTTCTTTCCACCATTCCCAGCTGGTCATATTGAGGGTAATTAGCAGGGAATAACATCTGAAAATGTAGGTATGTAAGAGAATAGAGCTAATCTGCATAGCTTTTAGGATATTACAGATTTCAGAGGAGCATCCTCACGGATAATTCCCAAATCGCAGATAATTTGTTGTTGTGCTTTACAAGCAGAGACACAAAATAAACTCTCTTCCCCATCCTTCTATTTTATTTATTTATTTTCCTTCTGTTAATAGACGTAGTCATTTTTTAAAACCATAATATACCAGAGTGAGCCAGAATTATGTGTGTCTAAGTTCTTTTAAAATAAAGAAATTGTTTCTTGGGTCTGTTTTAGTTAGGTCCTTTCAGGTTGCAGGAACCAAGATGTGCTTAAAGTTACCTCAGATGACTTTAGATGGTGGGAATTTATGGTAAGTATACAGGGAGAAGGAAGGAAGTCCAAAAACCCATGTCAGCAACTAGACAACCAAGTCTCATGGAGACTTGGAATATCATTGAGGACACAACAGCAGCTGATTTTGTCATCCCTCAGAAATAAACACCCAGTGTTTCCTTGTCCGGTGGGTCTTCATTGGACAAGGATTTAGCTTTCTTCCGTTTTCCTTCTGTTTTCTGTGGCAGCTCCTGTTAGTGATTCTGTTTAGTCTTCTTCTGAAGACTAGGATGCTCATTATATCCTGCTGCCTCATGGCCTCCTCATCCTACGGTGTGTGTCTCTGGCTTTTGCTCTATTCCATCTCTGCTCCCAGCTTTTCTTTTTCTGTATCCTTACACTGAAAAGCCTGAACCAACAGTACCATTATTTTAGCTGGTTCTTCTCCAGTACCCATGGAGAAGGAATTCTTCCTCCAGCACAGCTCCTGGGTATCTAGTGTGGTTTGGGTTCAATGTCTGATCCAATTACCTGTGGCCAGAGTGCAGAATTACCTGTTATAAAACTGTGGTGATGTAGTTATTAAAACAAACAACTTTTTGAGGCTTTTTGCTTAAACAGAGCTGTTGGTGTGGTAGAGACAACGTTGTGCGTACTTCTGTATCACAGAGAGAAATTTATAAAGTCAAAGCAAACCAAATATCTGAGGCTGGGACTTCACCCCAGATGTTTGCAAGTAAACAAGTTCTGGACCATAGAGATCCGCTCCTCTCACTTTCGGACTGCCGCTTGCTTTGGTCTGTAAATCAGTGTTCCACTAGTATTTAGTTTTCATTCTGGTTTTAAAACTGTTTATCCGTAAAACTATAATTTAAACTTCTGATAAGCAAAACTAACATAGTAATGAGCCCATTAGAAAGGAATTGTGAGATACTATTAGACTTTGATAACTTTCAAGGAACTTTATTCTATTTTTGTTGCCCATTCAAAGCTAACATTGTTAGCAGTTTTAAAACTGAATGGGGTTTTTGTTTTTTCATAAATATGTTTGATGTATATTATATCTTATTATGGCAAAGAAACTTAAAGTACCAAATAGAATGAAGACATATTTGATATTAAAGTAATGAAAAACATTCAATATTTGATAACTTCAGAGAGACTTTGACTAAGCTTCAAGGTTATTTTTATAAACATGTACTACTGGACAATGTATAGAAGTTTCTTAACTCACAGATTTTCACTTTGGTAGATGCGGACTAATGTGTTTGCCAGAATGTGCCACTCTTCTCCATTTACTCTAAGGAGAGATGTGGTTAGCAGATTGTGCAGTGTCACTTAGGGCTTAGAGGCAAAGGGATTTTCGAATAGCTTTTAGTTTAACTTGCGTGTGAGAAAGGAAGGTTTCATTGTGTGGTTAATAGGCATTTTCATATGATAGGAAAATGGATTAACAAGATTTAACTTTATATTCTCAATAACTTCCCAACTAACCAGTGTCTTTGATGAGGAAAATTTGAAAATTTTACAGTTGTGTTTCTTTTCAATCTTCCCTTGCACAATTACAAGATGATGTAAAAATGCTTACACTTTGATTGCTGTTCCTAATAACCATGTTAGAATTTCACAGGTGACCTGGAATATCATATCTTGACTTTCATATGTGGGAGCAAGAGTCAGCAAACAACCTTTCTGTGCTTAGAGATGATTTTATACGTAAAATAATATTTTTTTTGAAAATGAACAGGGATGGGAACTATGTCATATTTTCTGTATCATATTTCATGTTAGCTTTATTAGTTAGCTCTCATTACCTCACCAAATAACTCAGATTAAAAAATATATATCTTAACTGTGAACAGCCTAAGGACTCTATTCAATGATTAAGTCAAATCACAGTCTCATCTCTTAATGTGTTCCTTTGATCCCCTTCCCATCTCTCCCTCCAACATTCATACCACATCTTTGGATGTTTCTGCTTAGTTCAAAAAGCCATGTTCTCTCACTATGTAAATTATACCAAGAATACCACTAATCATATACGAGAAGCTAACAATCTAGGCTTGAGTTGTGTCTTTTTTAATATCATGCTTTGGGATATGATGCCAAATTGGATCTCCATTTTGCTTTTAATTAGTCAGCAACACTTATTTAATGCCCAGTAAGCTCAGAGCAAGGCTTGGAGGGTGGAGAAGAGGAGAAAGGAGATCCAAAAACAAATACACTATCATTTCCAGAATAGCTTACAGTATCTTTATGCATACAGAAAACAGATAAATGAAAGGATTAAGAAAACTTAAAAGCAAAATCCAAATGAGTGCAAATTGGTCTGATACAAACTAAGCTATATAAATGCAAAGAGGATGCAAATTATAAAAACTTGAAATGTTTAAAATTGCTATCTTTCTACTTTTATTTTCATAATACTTTGCCATGAGAATTCTTAGATCTCAGAACACCATACCCTTCAGTGAGGAAAGTTTACTGGTTCAATTGTATCATTTAGAGAAACAAACCGAATTCTTAGTATTTTACGGGCTTCTGAGAGATGACGCTGTAAAGCTTTATGAGTCTCTGTTAAACTTTTCTCATCATTAAAGCTTTTAAGTAACCTTGAACAAGTTCCTTAACCTCTCTGTGTCTCAACTTCCACATCATTAAAATGGGAATGGTAATAGGACCCATCTCATAGGATTGTTAGGACTATTAAATGTATTATACTCTATTACTTGTATCCTATAAAGTGTCTTTCTCACAGTTTAATTTCTTGAAAATTGAAACACATCCTATGCTTGATGTGGTAAGAAACCATTGTGACACATATTAAGTGACACCAGTTGGTTCTTTGTTCGTAGGTTAGTAGAAAAAAAAAAAAAGAAGCAGTTTATAGTCAAAGCCGTGTGTAAAGTGTGTCTAAAGTGCTTAAAACAAAGCCTGTCTTATAGAACAATGCTGTTATCATCATTGCCTGAATACCGTATTTGTGATACGTAAAACATTTGTCCCTAATTTCACTGGCTTCTGTACTGTGAAGCAGATATATTTATAATTCCTGGTCTTTGAGTAAATAGAGCCTAGAAGAATTATCAGATATTATACAACTGCCAAATAATGACTTATAGCAAACCAGTAGTTTGTTTATTCCTCTTCTCATGCATATCAACACCTGTTTAATCTGATCATGTTTTCAAAAACCCACTAGTGTTCTATTTATTTCTAGCTATAGCTTTCCTACCTGTATTTGGTGATTTGGTGCTGGCAGAGTCCATATTCGTAACACTAAATCTGGTTACTGTGATCACAACAGTCTTTCTAAGTTAGGCACTACTAATGATATTGATTAGGGAGAAGGCATTCTTTGTGATCCTATTTGCAGGATCTTGGGTAATTCACTGACTGGACCCAGTTGTGAGTTGTGAAATGTGCATGTTGAAAGCAATGAGTCTTCTAGCTGCATGATTTGTGATATCACTTCAATTTACCTACTGAGGAGCTTCATGTAAATTGGTCATATGTAGAAAGTAGTTCAGTGGCTCAGAATCTGGCATCATATTTTATTTTTATTAAATTTTGGTAAACATTATTGAGCAACTTGTAGGTTTCAGGCTCCACGATAGGGATGAAAACATGTAAGACCTCTGTCCAGCAACGCTACAAGGAGAAAGATAGACTAGTGACTCAGATTTACTTTTAAATGATAGCTTTTTGAGATATAATATACTTACCCTTCAATCCACTGACTCTGTTTTTAAAGGAGATGATTAATACATTCACTCAACAGATATTGAGCATCTGATATCTGCCAGAGACTTTCTAGGTGCTAGGGTTATGGAGATTGACAATAGTTAGACAAAACTGAGCCTATCCCAAAATGTGTATCGACAGACGGTTTTCCATTTGGTGCTATAGACCAGTTTTTAGGGTCAGCAGAGGGTACTCTGGAAGCATATTCAGGGACAAAGCAAACCTAGTCTTAGAAGATCTGAGGAATTTTCCTATGATCATGTCTGTGTCCTGCCATAACACCCTGAATGCATCTGATCTGAGCTAAACAGAGGTCTGACAAACTTGTAGGAGTTTGCTAGGTGAGTGGCTTGTGGAAAGTAGAGAGGAAGAAGTTTTTCTGGAAGAGAAAAGAAAATATGCTGAGGCTCAGAGGTGAATCACACATAATGCACAATAGGTTAGTATTGATATAACATTTGGGACTGTGTGGGCAGACAGTTGCTGCAGGGCCTGAAGGGTGGAGAGGGGCAACTTATGCTTCAATAGGGGTGTATATGTCTTATTATGAGGTCACAATGAAGATTGAGGTCAGCTAGAGGATGTGACATTCGAGTTGGGTCACAAAGGATGTACAGGAGTTTTTCAAGGCTGACCACAGTCTAGGCAGAAGAAATTGAAATTGTGAAAGGAAGATTGGCGTGAAAGAATGGTGTTTTTGGCTGAGCGAGGAATTTGAAGTATCTGGAAAATGGAGTAAGTGGCACAGAGAAAGAAAACAGCCAAAAAAAAAAACAAAAAACAAACATTGGTGAGGGTTCAGAGAGCAGCTTACAATTGGATTCGGTGCAGTGCAATGACTTTGTATGTTGTGCACCTTGTCCTTGTAGGCAGTTGCGGGCACTAGGGGCAGGAGTTTGAGGGAAGACAGGGCATTGACAGTTTGAGGAAAAAATGAGAAGCATGCTTTAGAAAGATAATCTGAATACACTTGAATTGGAGGGGCCCTGGATTGTGAATGAAAACCAGAAGTACGTCATCTGTATTGTGTAGGATAGTGCTTATCTACAAAGAATTTTATGTAGAATTCCCCCTGTCAGATTAATCCTTTGCAGCAATAATCAATTATTTCTGATATTAAAAATTATAATTAAATAAAAGATATGGATTGGTAACTAAACATTTATTGAGAAGTTACTGTATCACTTCCACATATCAATTCACTTGTTTTTCTTAGTAATCCAATGATGTAACCTGTCGTTTCTCCCGTTTTTCAGCAGAGGAAATTCTGGCCCAGAAAGGTGTATATAACTCATCGAGGCACTAAGTGGCAGAGGTCATGTTTCAGCCACGGCCATCTGGCTCCAAAGCCTAAATATATGAATTGACCACCAAAGGCACTTTTGAAAATACTAACAGTCACTGTGTTAGTGAAGAGGGTATTTTTTTTATTTTGCTTTTTTACAATTCAGTGATTTGTAATTTATTTACAGAGTCATGCAATCATTACCTCAATTTAATTTTAGAACATTTAAAAATTCCATCCTCATTTGCTTCTCATTCTCACCCCAACACTAGATAACCTCAAATCTACTTTAGTGGTAATGGGTTTGTAAATGAATGGCAACTTCAGTTTAATGGCTGTTTGTTTTTTTTTTTTTTTTTTTTTTTTTGACTAGTTGCAATCTGATAGCCGTAATCACTAATTCAGGAGAATAACATTGTTTGATCTTATCATTTCTAACTTCTGCATGCAATTAGAATACTCTATTCATAATTTGATGCAGAGAAGGGTGAAAGTGACAGGGCTTAGTGTACTCTATTCATAACTTGATGCAGAGAAGGGTAAAAGTGACAGGCCTTGTGGCAGTCATTGGTCAGAGGCATGTGAGTAAGACTGCCCGAGACCCTGCCGTGGAGTTCTGTCTTGCAGGTAAGGCAAATAGACAAACTATTAAGCAATATTGGAGAAAAAATTATTGTAGAAATCCTGATGTTTTTGGTGAATGGCTTATGTTAAACTTCTCTCTGTTGGAAGCCATTGAATTGTTTTTAAAAACTTAGTATGTGTGAAGCATTTAGAATGCTTGGCATTTTGAAAATAAAATCCACATCAATTTAAAATAAAATAAAACTCCCCATCCAGAATAGAGTAGTAATTGCAAGGCATAAAATAGCCCAGCTGTGGAGTGGCTTAAAGGACAATTGGTCTCAGGCAGAGAGTACCAGATAGGACACGCTACACAAATGACTGTAATGTCTGAATTAGTGTACCTATTGGGTAGCACATATATGTGAAATGGCTTAAAATAAAAATTGCAAATGCACCAGATTTAATCAATCTTAGTATTTCTTTCTCTTATGCTCTCAGTCCTTAGTTAAAAATAAAATTTGCCTGTCTCATTCTCCTGTGTGCTAGCTAGTAGGATTAACTGGAGTTCTCAACAGGAAAACAATAGATCTAGTAGACGACATTGTATGGTGGGTGAAAGCCCGGTAGAGATAATTATACAGTCACTCCCACTATATTACCCTTCAAAGAAACTGAGCCTAATATTCTCCTCCTAAGCAATTTAACCAACTTCTAAAAAAAAGTATAAGATATTATTTAGAGAATGAAATAGCTACTGTATATAATCAGGAGGGAGAATTATAGCAAATTATACTCATTTGATAAGTGTATAAAGAGCTACGCTCAAAGCTTTGTATTGTACCTCCTAAGTAATTGTTCAGTTGTGCTAACTGTCCTTGAAAAAGGAGAAGAGATAAAGAACTGCTAAAGAAAAAAATCAATCGTTATACTTGTTCAGTAAGATTTTCCTTCTGGGCAAAGATTAAGTCTTATTTCATGCTCCATGAGGATCAAGCACACATTTAGCCCTCCCATGTTTAGTAGTGGTGATTTCTTTGCCTTTCTCACATTCATGTTCATGTATAAACATAGACACCAATATGAAACTAAATGCAATAAAAGTGTGTTTTAAGATCTACCACATGTACATCCTAGTAGGTATAGATAGATGTTACATATCTGTGTTCACTGCACTTACATCCCAATATTTTCAGAAGATAGGACTGTATGCAAATGTTTCCGATATCTCTTTCTAGGATCACCAAAAAACAGAGCCCCAGAAGTCTTTCTATTTGTTTCAAAAATGAGCTGGTAGTAATATTAGAGCCAATTTCCTTTTGGTTTGCTTTAAACAAAATAAACAGCCCATTATGTAAACTGTGTAAGACTTTTACACAAGTGTTTGAGCACTTTCCCTAGAGTTTGTAAGTCTTGTGCCCCCACCATCAAAAAGTAAACAAATAAATAATAAAAAGCCAACCTAATTGTTATTATGAGAAGTCATACAGCATATTTGCTAAGAGCAGCTCCTCTAAAGATGTCAGACTGCCTTAGATGGAACTCTCTGTATCCTCCGCTTGCCAGCTGGGTAACATTCAACAGGCAGCTTAATCTCTCCATGCCTCAATTCCTGACTTCAAAATGGTTGTAATAATATGGTGCCTACTTCATCCAGTTGTGGAGACGTCAGTTAGGCACTGTTCCTCTCACATATGTCATCAATCCTAAGACCCATTCACATGCTTAACATTTCTGACTAATTACTGTTACATGGTCATCATGACATAGCACTCATTGTCTGTACATGTACATCAAAATCTGCTTTCTATGGAGATCAGTGACCTGGAAGAAAATCCTGGAGTCAATAGTGGACCCCTTTTTTATTAAGACTCTTGATGGCCCAGAGGTCAGTATTATGAGGAAAAACATAGAACTTCCATGATTTTGACTTGAAAAGTAATTCAAATGGTTGAAATTTAAATGTAAAGAAATGTTTGGAATGCTTTCATTTGTTGAACTTATATTTTCCTTTTTATATATATAGAGGGGTGACATATGATAAAAAAAAACTATGGATAATTTTAAGCCATTTACTTCAACAAACATATAATAGATATTCTAATGACAGAGCCCTATGTTATAATTTAAATGGCAGTAATTTTTGTTTCCGATGTTGTAATAGCTAGTGGTGTATTTTATAATCAGTAGCATCTTTGATTTGATGGAGTAGTGTAGTAAGAACTCAATAAATGTTAGAGTCCTCATTAGGATGTTGGTAGAGGTTAGTGTCAGTAGATACATATATTAGAGTCAAGGGTCCTAAGGCTTTTTAATGTGAGTAGAGTGCAATGAAATAATATTTTGGATTGACCAAAAATCTAGAGAACCTGACTTGCAACTGTATCAGTATGACTTGCTGAACTTCATTCAGTAAATATTGCATTAAAATGAGCTGAAATTCATGTCTGCTAAATAGGTATACTCTGCCCTTTTCTCTTCATTATGAGGATTGAATCTAATGATAGGGGTATAAGCACTTTGTAAATCCAAGTAAGAATTATTAGTTAGGGTAGTTCAGGTAGTGCTGTAGTAACAAATACTCTCCAAATCTCGGTGCCAAAAGCAAGGGTTTATTTCTTATTTATGCTACTTGTCCATCATAGGTCAGAAGGAGTTCTTTGCAGACTAATAGTTGCCATTTCCAACACTTCTGACCTCCATGCCAGAGAGAAAGAGCTCTGAGGGTCTCAAACTGCTAATTCCACACTTTGACCTGGATGTAACACATGTCGCTTCTTACAGCTCCTTAGCCATAACTATTCACATGGCTCCACCTGGCCATAGGGTTGCCGCGGAGCAGAGAGCTGGAAATACGTGGAGAACAGTGTCGATAACTTTGTAATAGTAACAATGGTTAACAATCATTGTGTGCTTCCTAGTACCAGGCACTGTTGTAAGTGCTTTTTGTGGGGAGAGTCCTTTAGTCCTCATTAAGTGGGGATGATCACGATTCCCATTGTGCAGATGAGAACCAAGGCACAAAAAGGTAGACCAACCTGCACAGAAGACACAGGGCAGGGACTTTGCTTGTGTGACATTGACGTGTGTCTCGAAACTATAATGGATTTGAATGCATTTTTTAAAATGTAAAAGGAAGATACAAATATAATTGAGAATCTTCTATTCTGAAAAATAAGAGATGAGGTTTGGTGATCCCCAACCCTCCTTAAATTTCACCTGGATCAGCGCAAAATGACCCGCACTTACAATGACTGCCGTGTTGCTTTGCCACCTCATCTTCAGAAACCACGGGCCCTCTCCTGGCCACTCACTTACGTGGTAGCTCAGCAGAGGGGCATTGTCCCAGCGTTTCAATAGATACTTCCTCCTTAGACTTATTTAACCTTTCTATTTTGGGAGTTTTCTAACATGTAAAAGAACAGTACAGTGGCCACAGTCTACTCCATTATCAATGATCAATACACAATTATCAATACATTCTCAATTTTGCTTGATTTCACTTTGCAAGTTAATCTGATTGCTTGTCAAGCTGAGCTGTGAACACAAAGTGTGTTCCTTGGGGTTGCAGGGTATAGAGCTCCTAAAACAGGAAGCCAGTGACCAGGGGAGGGTCAGAGAGGACGTGTGGAGGACAGAATTGAAGAGCTTCAACTGGAAAAGAGGGCATCTCTCTCTAATCAATAGTTTAGACAAGTTTGCAAGTGGAAGATAAATGATATGACAATATTTAATCATTCATAGGACATTCTTGTAATGTAAGGGGGAAAAGGAGAAATACGTTGTTAATAGTGTGGCAAAATTATTACCTTTCTCCCTACATGCAACTGTAATCTTACTTGCTATTGAGGTAGTTAATAAACGAAAGCCTGTGAGCTCTGTTCAATGGGACAGCAACCGGAGATGCTTCTTTCCACGCTCTCCCAACAGGCCAAGAAGCAGCTGAGCTGGATAGAAAGCATGCCTTCAGCACCCTAGGTTTCCTCTTCAGTGGCATCCAGAGGACCTTGGGTCACTTCACCTCTCTGTCTGTTTTTGAAAAATACATGTAATAACTGTCCGGGTGACTCACAAATCTATTATAGCATTTAATTAACAAATGTTCCTCAAGTGCTTTGAGCTCCCTGTTTGGATAGATGTGACTGAAATGTAAAATACCTTTCACTGCCTTATTTATTGCTCCAGCGAACATGCTCTATGCTGGCACCATTTATCTCATTTTAATTTTATCTCCCACAAATATAGGCATTAATTTAAATCACATACAGAACATAACAGTTTTTATAGAGGCAAACTTATTCCAGTGTGCTGCATTTTAATATCGCACTTTACCATCTTTTCTCACTTGATTCAAGAATAGTATCTCTTCCTGCCTCAGCATTTAATCTTAGGACAACAGAAACTTTTTTGTGTGTGCATGTTCTTGCTCTCAAACTTTGTTTCTCACTGCTTGGCTGCTTGTTGCCTGAAAGTTGTTCTGTCAGTGTGAGCACAGGTGTAAGTAGTTCCATGTCTCTTTTGCCAGCTTAATTTCCTGTGTGTGTGTTGAGGAGGCTAAACGGGGAGTGTAACATGATGGATTTTACAGCTGAAGCTTATCCTCATTCATCTTCAGATACCCTTTCTAATAGAAATAAAGACGATAAAAGTGATGCCCCCTCCTGAAATTTACATATTAAAGACCCCTTCAAACTACTCACCTTTTTTATGTCTTTTTTTTCATTCAGAGGCAAAATATCCCGCTTTTTTCCATCACTGTTATATTTGTGGCAGATGAGTCTTTTCCCTGAGGGGAATCATGGTAAATGGGCCTGCTGTATTTACAGCAATGAAACATTCCAGTTAGCTGTCACACCCTAAGCAAGGATGGTTTCCCCCTCCTTAATTTGCGGCCTGAAAAGCTGTGGCTCTCCTCAATTAAGACTTTCCAAATTGCCTCTGACATGGGAGCATATTCCCAGAAGTCAAGTCCTGGGAGGCAGTAATAACATGAGCATCACTGTGTAACAACGTAGTTTTACAAGCCATTTTGTGTTCTTTTCAGAAGCTTTCAGGATGCTTTTTCTCCAGAGTTGTAAATTAAAAAGAAAACAAAACCTATTTTGATTTTTTGTTTTTAGTTTTCCAGGTCTCTGAATGTCTAGGTTTAGGGACATCTGTCATAGTCTTATTTATTTATCTTACATTTCGTCTGGATTTAAAATGTACTAATTCATGTTTAAGTTCGCTATTTTATTCCTGTAACAATCCTACAAGACAGGTTCCATTATTATGTTCATCTTACAGATGAGGAAACAAGGCCTAGAGAAGTTGTATATTTTTTGTCTGAAATGGTACAGCTAGTACGTGACAGGGCTCAGATTTTGGATCCAGTCCACCTTAACTAAATATGCTTTGGATGTAGCTCTCTTCAGGCTGAATTCTTGACCTCTCATTTGATGCTGACTCTTCCCCAAACCCTTAGTCTTTGTGCTACTAGGTAGATTTTATCTGTGGCAAGAACACGGTTACCCTGGAAACCCACTAGCTAGAATGGCAAGCCAATTATAGCACCACCGCTTTTTTTAAATTAAATTAGCGCTGCTGATGACGTGGACTTCTTGATTGAAGCATGCTGAGAAATGGGTTCTCACCAGTTGTTCTTGCCTGTTAGGATCATGTGGGATCATTCTCAACTATTCTATCAGGCCAAACAAGAAAATGCCTCTATGTGATTGACGGGATTTGAGGAATAAAATCTGATGATCTTTTAGGACCTTGAGCTTTCTGTAATGACCAGAGACGCACGGAAGTGTTTGGAAAGAAGCCCTGTTGGAGAAGAAGCCTGTCATCTGAATACTTTCCACCCCCAAGCACACAAGGGGCCACTGATTTAAAGCCCTGCTCTTAACTCCTGAGGTGAATGTTCTCTATTTTAGTGATTCTTATTTTATTTAAGACCATTGGTTTAAATCCAGACTTGATTCAGGAAAGGTTGTAGCCTTTTGATATTTTTTGGTCTTTGCACACTTCAGATAGGGCAGGAATTTGCTTTGGTTCAAACCAATTGGTGGATTTCCTTTAAGTACACAGAATTTAAGCAATTGCATTACTATAGCTGCTCTTGAGCTGAGTGGCACCAGGTTGGAGGAACGGACATTCATTATATAAGTTAGTGGGTTGTGGGCTCACTCTCTGAGATGGTAAATGGTAGGCTGGTATAATGTTGAGTTAGCTCCTTCTGCATAACACACATGGTGCCAGGCACATTACCTAGTACCTCTATGATTTTCAATAGCTTTATTTTCTGTTGGGTAAGGAGACGGGCTTGCTCGTTTGCAAGGCTCTTCTGTGATGCAGAGTTTTGAGTACAGGTTTCCTAACTTGCAGTCCAGTGCTCTTCGCTTTGTACCACCAAGTCACCACACCGTCTCAGGGCCTGTCTTCTGTATTGCAGAAAACAAATCAAGGATGAGCAGCGCTGAATCTTAATCCTTGAAGTTCTAACATGAGAATTATTTTAGTCTTGCTACATATCATAGGCATATTTTCTCCAAAATGATAGTAATCAGGGAGGAGAAGAGGCTGCATCTTACTATGTCCTGATGGGTGATACTTCCATGACTATCTCCATCACCAGTAGGCAGATTTCTAGAAGCCATAGTTCAAAATGATGAAGAGAATTACACATTTTCAGAAAACATTGTATATTCTTTGTTAACTTTTCCACCTGTAAAATAATTTGTTTTCAGACATCCAAGTCCTTTCTCCATGATTTACTGGGTTGGTGACATTAATCAGCGTGGTTATCTTGGAGCCTCATTTCCCTTTGGGTAAAATGGAAGGATAACATTGGCAATCATATGGACGTGTTGTGTAGAAAGGAGTCAGAAGCATTTTGTAAGTGGCAAAGTGGTAATAATCCCCTTTAAGACAGTAGTTGTTTTTAAGATCACCGAGCTCTGAAACACTGGCTTTTTCTGCCCCACACTTTCTAGATTTGTAAGACTTAATCTGAAAATGTCTTTGGTATTCATTATGTATAACTGTAGGGCCTTGGATTTAAAAAATCCTAATTCTGTTATTTCCCTGACAATAACAAAATATTCTCATCTAATTATCTCTTATGTGAAATAAGAAATATACCCTAGTTACTTCCATGTCTAATATGATTGATAAATCTATATGTTATCTGAATTGTGAATATATTTTCATACATATATAAGTACATTTTGTATTTCTTGAAATCTAATGGTCAATATACACTAACCAATTATTTCTGGGATTTGGGGAACCGGCTTCTTTCTATACTTCTCTACTTATCTTTAAATTTTCTCTAATGAGCCTACTTTGTTTTTGTTTTACATATAGTAATTAATATATTTATAAATGTATGTATACTACATAGTTTAATAAATTTATATAAGTATATATATGTATATACATATGTATATAGTATGTTTTGCAAGTAAAAAAATCTTCAGTAATAAATATCTACAAAGGCAAATTAAAAACTTACATTTTTTCTCCCTCCATTCCTTTCTACTGTTTCCCTCCTCTCCTCTCTTTGTTTTCCTCCCTTCCTCCCTCCCTCCTTCCTTCCCTTCCTCCCTCCCTCCCTCCTCCCCTCCCCTCCCCTTCCTTCTTCTCTCTTGCCCTTTCTTTCTCTTTCTTTCTCTTTTCCTCTCCCCGCTCTGTCTTCCTCTCCCCACCTCTGTCTCCCTCTCTCTCTCCTCCCTCCCTGCCTCCTTCCTTCTTTCCAGAAAGTTACTAACCAGAATCTTTCACAGAATAAACTGTGAAACCTAGATCTTAAATGTATTACAGCAGAAAAAGAGATAAGATTTTTGAAAGAAGATGGATTGTCCTTGTGTCCATATATCATTGTCTCTGTACTTGAATCTGTCTCAAACCAAAGATATAACTATGGTTTTTAATATTAATTTCAATATAGAGTGACCCTCCTTGCCTACTGCCCTGAAGAGAGAGAACATTTAAACATAAGACTGGTGGTTGCAGTAAACCCCTTTCAAGTGGAGTGGCCATTATGATCCTTCCACTTTCCTTCCTTCCCTTCATTCTCTTGTCCTTTCCCCACTTTCCTTCTCTTCCTTTTCTTTGTTCTTTTAGGTTCATAAAATCTTGATTGGCTTCCTTCCTAGCAGCCAGGAGTTTGAGTCCCTAATAGCTAAAGTTTATATACTTTATTTTCTTCTCTTTTCTTCTCTTATATACTTTATTTTTTTCATCTTTTCCAGATGGCTGTGGTTATGAATTTTACTCTCCATCCCAGGACCACCCCTGCTATACTTAAATTAATTTTCATTCTATAATATTGTCTTCATCAGTCCATGTTATGCTGCTAGTTTTAGTTATTATAATATTAATTTAATCCACAGTGAAGGTGACAGGTTTGTTTGTGTGTCTTTTAATTTTTAAAGGGGAAATATCATCTCTCACTTTAAGGAAACTAACTTTAGCAGCTCATTCCCTCACTATTTTTTTTCTTTCAACTTGATTTGTTCAATAAGGGAGACCACATTTAGTACTTGCTAGTTGAGACTTCTGTTCTACAATTCTGAGTTAGTTCCTCATCCGTCCAAACCTTCCCTCCCCGTGGTGCACTGAGTCACAATGTGATCACCAGCTGTATGTGCTGCTATTACACACAACACGTGGGCTAGCAGAGGAGCCAGGATTCAGCCTTGGAAGTAGTTTCAGGCAAAGGTGAAGACCCTTTTCCCGCTCTAAGCATCTTTCAGTGGTTTAATGTAGCTAGTATTAATGTTATAAATGGTCATCCCTAATCCTGTCTCTGTTCCAGCCCAGATGGAGTTTTGATTTTAGACAATCATTCAGTGAAATGTATTTCCTGTGCCTGGTAGTCATTGATCACTTACCAAAAAAAAAAAAAGGGAGGGTAGTGGGATACCAAAAATAACCTTATGATAATTCACATACACTTAACCTTTACTGACTAATACCAAAAAGGGAATGAAGCAGGCTCTGCTGACCAGCACTTGCAGATGGATTCCAGGAACGTGGCTACAGCTGCCAAAGCCATCTCTGAATCCTGCCAAAAGCATCCCAGGGGATTTTACTAAGGGTGGGGAGAGCAGGGAACATGGAGGTGTGTGTGTGAATGTGCTTTAAAACTCTCTTACTTAATACTGAGCAGTGGGAAGAACACTGGGAAAAAAGGTCGGAAAGTGACATTCTAGACCGGGTTCCACCCAATCTCTGTGACACTGGAAAAGTAATGTGCCCTCTTTGAAATTTCAGGTATCATGTGAACAATAAAGGGTATCATATTAAGGTCTTAACATGTTTACATTCTGTAATTACTTAAATTATTTCAAAACAGAAATATCATACACGTTCATCATGTTTCTGTGTTAACTGGACAAAACTACACTAAAATTAAAAAGCAATAAAAACAAATGTGTTAAAATTTTGTTTTTAAATATAGTACCTCTAGTATCTGAATGTCTAACTTTATTAAGAATTCTAGATCTCATTTTTTTTTTTAAACCCCAATGAGGCTGGGCACCGTGGCTCATGCCTGTAATCTGAACTCTTTGGGATGCTGAGGTGGTATAATCCCATGAGCCCAGGAGTTTGAGACCAGCCTGGGCAACATAGTGAAATCCTGTCTCTACAAAAAAATTTTTTAAATAGCCAGGATTAACTAGGCATGGTGGCATGTGCTTGTTGTGTCACCTCGCTGGTAGGGGGTTGGGGGTGTTGGGGGTGGGCTGAGGTAGGAGGCTTGCTTGAGCCCAGGAGGTAGGAGGTCAAAGCTACAGTGAGCCATGATTGCACCACTGCACTCCAGCCTGGGCGACAGAGCAAGATCCTGCCTCTAATCAAATAAATAAATACACACACAACACACACATATAAAATAAAATAAAAACCCCGATGTGTTAAGATCTCAAGTTTAAACCCTGGCTTATGCAAACCATAGTACTACCGTGCAATAGCTGAATTGACAAGATATCAAGACCTATTTTAACCAAAAAATAACATAATTTTGTTACATTTTCCATGAGAGTAATGCTCTTGAAATTAAGTATGTTCTCAATAGAATTGTTTCTCAATTAAAAAAAACTTATTCAAAACATTTAGTATTTAATTATAATTATAGGCAGATAACATTTATAAAAGATTATCAGTAAGATCAACAACTTCTGCCTCTTTAATCATATTTTTCTCTACCTTTTGCTGGTCTCTTCCTGGTTTTGATGACCTCTTTGTCTATATGAGTATTAAGACATTTAGGGTAGCTTTTTACGTTGTGTACTTTCTTTCCTTCTCCTTATGAGATGGCTGACACCGTCTAAAGGATTCAGGAAGCTTCCATCTTATTGCAAGGCCCTTATGCAAATTCACTGGTGGTGTTCTCAGCTTATACTATGAAGGCATGTTTCTTCAGAAGCAATATTTGTTTTATTTAGGGTGGGAATCATCATGTGACAAAGAGTGGTGTACATATTGGTCTTGCAGCAACATCAGCACGCCTTATGAATGGTTTGTTTCCCACCAAAGTCACAGATTAGTCTATGTGATGGATGATGCCTACAGAAAATAGTGCCAGAAACACAGAATCAGTCGAAGATATATATTAAGAGATTAATTGGAAAGGAGTAGCTTGCATGATTTTGTGGGCTGGCTAGGCACTCTAACATCGACAGATTAGGCAATTAGGAAGGGCAGGCTGTAACTCTGTGGTGTGAGATGAAGCTGCTTGCCACAACCAGAATTCCTTCTACTTTAAGGAATCCTCAACTCTGCTTCCAAGACTTTTCAACTGATTGAATCAGGCTCAACCAGATTATCTAGTGTACTCTTCGTTACTTAAAAACCAACCGATTAGAGGCTTTAATCACATGTACAAAACACCTTCCCAGCCACATCTAGGTTGGAGTTTGATTGAATAAATGGAGACTTTAGCCTGAAAAACTTAACACAGAAATGGACCATCACAGGAGCATAGTTTTTTTCTACAAAAGTTAAATCTGTGGTAGAGAAGCAATAGATACCTGAGGGCAAAAAAAATCCAAGAAGAGCAAAAAGGTTCAAACAGAACCATGAGAATGCCAGCATTGTCGTTGGAGATGGTGACTGAAGTGATGATAGGCCTCAGGAACAGTAAATGTGTTCAAACTGGCATTTTACCCTGGGCACACTTGGACCTGTATAGGCTTCACCCGTCTGCTCTGGAAACAGAACCACAGTGGCTCAGACAGTCTTTTGTATTCGTTTTAACTTACAAACAGCAGAGTTGATTGTCTCTCTTGCATTCTTAACTTGCGGTTTAGTACTGTTTATATTCTGCTTGAAGGTTAGAGACACTGGGCTAAATAATCTTTTTTCCACATTGCTGTCATTCATTAATGTCCTGGTCCTGGACTTTACTCGTTGACCGCAGGACAAGTGGCTCAACTCTCTCCTGTCACTACCCAGGCTGTTAGTCCTGTTGGGAAGCTCAGGGCCCAACTCACTCATCTCCTGTAACTCTCATCTCCATTCAGCTGCAGCTTCTATAGCCCCTGGTTATACCCTGGATCTTATCATTGCTTGGCTCTATTTTACCTCCTAAATCGTAAAAATAAAAACTAAAACCAGCCTTGAAACACAACCCCCCATTCTTCTGGCACCCTCTCATTCAGGTAACTCCTATTCTACTTTTCTTCAGCATATTTACCTTCTATTACCTTTCTTTTTCCTCACCAGTCTCTTATGTTTCCTTTATCATCCAACTTACAGTCTGTGGTTCAGTACTTCAGCACACTCTTCCAACACATGACCTTCTTTCAGTAGGCTGGTTTCAGAGTCTCTCTTTTTGTACTTGCTCTTGTGTAAATCTGTGGCACAGTCAGGCCATCTTGCCAGCTTTTCAAAGTTAATGCACACCACACTCTGTTGGTTTTCTTCCTACCATTCTGCACAATTTCACTTTAGGAGTCTCCTTAGTGACTCTTCGTCCTCTGCCTCCCGTGTTCAACCGATTCTCTTGCCTCAGCCTCCCGAGTAGCTAGGTCTACAAGTGTGTACCATCACGCCTGGCTAAATTTTATTTTTTTATCATTTTTTCATTTTTTATTTTTCATGGAGACAGGGTTTCATCATGTTGGCCAGGCTGGTCTCAAACTCCTAACATCAACTGATCCGCCCACCTCGTCCTCCCAAAGTGCTGGTATTTCAGGCATGAGCCACTGTGCCCGGCCTTGAATGTTGTTTTTCTTTGATGGGCTTTGGGGAGGGGTGTCTTTCCTAGGGCCTGCTCCTGTTCCACTTCCCACAATGGGTTAAGAGAGCCTTTAACTACTATGGCGTCAACTATCAGTTCTACAATATGATATAAATTTGTTTCAGTAAACTTTCTTGCCCTTCAGATTCAGTTGTTTCTAACTGTTTATCATTCAGGTGCATTTGGATGTATCACAGAAATCTCAGCCTCAGTGTTTTCAAAATAAGCTCATCCACTTCTGCCAGGAATTTCTTCTACTCCAATGTTGTTTTGGTATGTGGCATCCCCATCTAACCAGTTTCCTAAGCCAGAAGTTTAAGTATTATTTCTAAACCCTCTCTTTCCCTTATTGTCATTTTTACCTCCTAAATATTTCACAAATCTTTCTACTTCTCCTCATTTCTGCTGCTGGTGTGTGATTTCAGATCAGCATCATCTTTCATGGGCCATTGGTGATGCCCTCCTAACGGGTTTCCTTCTATCCATTTCCCCACCATTGCCCCGATCTATCCACCAAGGCCTTCCTACAATGCAAATCCAACTGTATTACTTTCCTGTCTAATACCTTATCTCCTTATCCCTGTAGTATAAGGCAGTGTTTAGGAAAACAGGCTCTGAAGTCAAATAGAAATGTCTTTGAATCTCATATAACCATGTGATCTAACCTTTTTTTTGGTTCGTTTTCCACGTGCGAAATAGGAATAGTAATTGAACTTTTCTTTTTAGATGTTGTATACCTCTCTGGTATACATGAAGAAGATGTGAAGTATCTCATTTCTGCCCCACTTATGCACCATGCTATAGCCACACACTGCCTTTGCTGTGATCCCCAGAGACGTTGAGTCACCACTGGAGAGTCACATGGTATTGTTTTTAGCCTGGAACATTGTTCATTATCCCAGTCCTTTATTGCCTTGTCTCAACATAGATGCCATTTCCTTAAGACATTTTCAGCTCACTCCTCTGGTATAATTTAGTTTAATGTCCTTGCTGTGTCCTTCTACATCTTTCTCCTTGAACTTTCTAATCCCCATACCTTTCACCCTGCAAATGATCATTCTCTCACTGCCTCTCCCAAATGATAACCTCTTTCCACTCATTTTAAGTTCCACGGGACGATGACCATTGACCCGAACCATCTTGTTACACTTCTAGTCTCGGCTGCCAAGAGCTGAGCACAGTGTCTAGCAGAGATCGGACACTTGGTAAATATTCGATGATTGTTTAGTGTGTGACTGTCTCGCCAGTGCACATACAGCAAAGGGATCCCATCTTTCCTTCTGTATCATAAAACAGAATTTTCTTACCTCTGTCATTCCTCCCAGGAACCTGACTGCCTCTACAGAGCTTCTTCACAAGATCAAATCAATTGGTATTTTACAAGGAGGGAAAGTCCCAGGACAAGTCCCTTCTCTTGACCACAAAGTTCTGTGTTTCTCGTCTTTCCTCTTGATGTCTTGGTTTCAGCAAAGTAACATTTCTATCCCTGCCCCCCGCTCCCCCATAATCCTACAAATGTACTATAGATATGTGTAAGTACTAAATCCCCAATCAAGTACAGCATTTGGCCTGGGGTGGGAGTCAAACAGCAAGCTTATTTTTAGCATTACTTGGAAGAAAATTTCTAGGTATATAACTGACAAACATTCATGGAGAGCTACTTCATTTTTCTGTCAAGCTTTGGGGGATTTTTTTTTTAATAGTTCTGCACTTTGAAAGAAAGTTCACAATTTTTAAAAGGAAATGTGGCCCTTTTCATTAGCTCCTTTTACCTCATGCTGAGTCATGGATGAGAGAGAATTTGTAGGCGGCTGAGCTGCAGGAAAAGTAATACTGTCATTTACACTTGTAGGCTGTTATGCTTTCCAGAAAACTTTTTCCGTAGGTTGCGAAAGTGATTAATCTGCTGTTAAAACTGACAAAGAAGGTTCTCTGATAAGAGAAAGAATTAAATGAGGAATTTTTCTTTAAAAAGTAAGCGCCTCTTTCCCATTTTAGATTAGAAAAATAAGTTTAAATGTTTCTTTTAATTTTAGTGTGTGTGTGTGTGTGTGTGTGTGTGTGTGTGTGTGTGTGTGTGTGTGTGAATCTGGCCATGACTTAATACAATCACAAGCCATTTTCTATTTAAATGATGGTTTTTTACTTATTGGCATGGCTTATTCCTCATGCCGTATATCTAAATTATTCATTTCTACATCCTGTTCCCTTTCTTGTCTCTCTCTTTTTTTTCTTTCATTTTCTTTATTTGGGTTTTTCAATACTTTCAACATCATCTTACTTCGGAGCCCCAGATCTCTTCTTTTCTACCAACCTTTTTTTAAACATTAAAACTGGTGAAGATGGCCTGAGTTCCCTCTGTGATATAAATTTCTCCCTCCTTGAAAAATTCCATTCATGTTACATTTTTATAACACTTTTTAAAACTGGAATAAAAGTTTTTTAGTGTAGTTGAAATGAAACATCACTGCCTAAAGGGTTTAGAAATTTTTTTACTATTGGTTTTAAGAAATTACTCTAAGATTTCCACTGAGGACTGGCAAGTATTGGTGAAGTTTGATCTTCTCTCAGGGCTCATATTTCAGATGGCAACTTAAAGGGACAGATAAATCAATCAATCACACGGCATAGTCTAACTTTAATATAATTCTGCAGAGAACCAGTGAGTCATTTAGATAATTCAGAGTCCTTAAAAAGGTGGAAAACATGTTAGAACTTATTAAGCTTGTTGCCTTTAGCATGTCAATGCCTTGTTTTTATAACAAGATCCAAAGGGTTGTTAAAATGCACTGCCTTAACTCTCTCCCCTTTATATTTTTCTACTTTTAAGATGCATCATTTTATGTTGGGACATATCAATTTATTTTACTTTTTTTTCTTTCTTCCTCTCCTTATTTTGAAGGCTGACTTCTGAGCTTGAGCCATTTCCTTGGCAGCTGAATGAATTCACGGGGAGTTAGTAGAAAATATTTTCTCACAACTCTGGCAGCACTGCCCCCTAGTAAAAAAGGGAAGAGACAAAGAGAAATGGTCCCTTCTGTAACTGAAGGGACCAGCCCAGGTGACTTGACATTCTTCTTTTAGTCTTAAAGCTTAGACATACGTACTGCTTTTGCCCCTGGGCTACAAATCCATGTTTTAAAATTCTGGAGTTGAAAAATGTCAAAACCATTTATAATGAAAAACCTGCTGCTACCTTATATTTATACAAGTATTTCATAAGGGAAAAAACATGTAAATGTATTTGTTTTATGTCTGAAGTTCCAAGATTATTTCTGTTTCTTTACTGAATGTGTTTGAAATACATGCAAACCCATGTGTAAACATACCTGTATATTTATTTACAGATATAAGTCTACATGGAGACCAGCATTGTTAGATAACACTGTTTTACAGCCCGTCCACCCATCTTTAAGGTGCTGTAGCATAGGGTCTCTGGCTGCATCTTGTAATAAAAGATGGCAGGTTTTCTGGAGAGGGTCTCTTTGGGGTAGGAAGAGGTGTGAAGATCTTTTGCATTCTACTTTTAAATTAGAACAAGTTAAATTGCTACCTGATAAATTGGCTTTATGGAGGTTTGTTTCAGTTTTTATAGCAAAATCGAATAACTTTTCAATCAGAGGAAAAAAATCTTTTGTTGTTTTTATTCTTGTTATTGAGATTGGCTGTCTTACGTTGAGTGCAGTGTTTTTCAGGTGGAAACATTTTGATTTGACATTTTTGAGAGGAAAAGGTTCTATACATAATATGAAAGAGTCTTTTTCTTAACTAAATGCCAGCAACAAAATTTAAACCAAAAAATGTAGTAATGAAACAATAGTAATGAGATATGATTATGGTTTAGTGAGAGAAAAAAGCCCTGCAGGGAACAGTACGAGCACAGTAAATTATGAATTGCTACTAAATAGGCCTCATTAGTCCACTGTGGACCATGTTTAATTGATATTAGAAAAGAATCTAGAAAACTTTGGAAAGTGCATGTAAGACAACTTGCTGTTAAACTAAGAAAAGTCGTTAGAGTGTCTGTTTCCAAAATTAGTAATTATTCATTATGTGTGAGGGTCCTGAGGCAGTGCCCATTTTACTAACACATGCTTAGAGAAAAGATATTTCTATGAGAAATGAAACTGCAGAATGCTGAGCAGCGTGATACATGACAGTTACCTGGGAGTTTCTCCCCTCTTCGTAGATATTTTTAACAAAATAGTTTTCAGCATTTTTTTTTTTGTTTTTTGTTTGTTTGTTTTGTTCTGTTTTGTTTTAAGAAAGAGTCTCGCTCTGTTACCAGGATGGAGTGCAGTAGCATCATCTCGGCTCACTGCAAGCTCCATCTCCCGGGTTCCAGAGATTCTCCTGCCTCAGCCTCCCAAGTGGCTGTGACTACAGGCGCACACCACCATGCCCAGCTAATTTTTGTATTTTTTAGTAGAGATGGGGGTTTCACCATACTGACCAGGCTGGTCTCGAACTCCTGACTTCGTGATCCACCTGCCTCGGCCTCCCAAAGTGTTGGGATTACAGGCGTGAGCCACCATGCCCGGTCCCTTAAATGTTGTTTTAAAGAAAGTTGAGACTCTACTAAAGACTGGAGCACAAGAGGACATTTATAAGGATTGTTTATTTTCATGTTGTTACTACACTCCATGGTCTGCAAAACCAGCATGCCAGATGTTAAATTCTATCAGCATAATGCATCTTTAATTAAATATTATATATGCCATACAATTAATAATGTGGTCTGTTTCCAAAACTTTATTAAGAAATTACCATAATTTTGTATAATAGGCTAATAAAAAGGCAGTGTACTTTGAAACAGCCTTTCGTAAAGTGGTTATATGATTTGTATCTGTTGAATTTGGAATTTAGATTAAGAGATTGTGGGCCAGAATTATCTGATGCAATGTACTCAGGACTTTAAATAAGTTGGGAATCTTGTAGGGTCTAGTATGATTTGGCTTCCTTTAAAATAAAATAGGTTTCTTACTTGTCAATGAACACACTCTTTAAGAGTTTTAGGAAATAATTTACCTACTTGCTTTGTGTCCCCCCACCCTACTTTGTAAAAATCTCAAACAGTACAAAAGATGATAATTCCAAATATACAGTACATTGGGCTATGATGTTTCTTAATGAATGGAAGGTCATGCATCTGGTTCTGTGGTCATCATTGATGTTTTAATTTTCACAATGTGTTAACATGATAATTAAATTCCCCTAGTTGTCCTGTGAAGAAAGAATTTTAAATTCACATTTCACATGTAGACAAACTCTGATGTTTAACAATGATAGCTATCTTTTAAACTGAGATCCTATGTGGATATGGAATAGAGTATACAGCTCTGACAATAGGGCTTCAGTAAAATAACATGTTGCAAGCTGCATTTTTCAAGACTGAAAATGTCACCCTCAGCTAAACAGAAGTAATTTGCATCAAGAGGTTTGTGTGTCCTTACTCTTAATGAAAAAACAGTCCCCTCTCTTCAGAAAGTAATTGCTGTCTATACAATGTATTATTTTCATCTCTCTGTCTCTCCCCTGCCCTTCTTATGCCCTAATATTTGTCCCTTAATTCTATTAAATTAGTTGTCAACTAAAATTAAAGGTAGATGTTATCCTTCACAATCTGTCCTGGTCTAATTTTGCAGTCCTGTTTCAGGTGCTTTCCTTTATGTAGTGTAGAGGTGGCTAACAGAACAACTCTGGAGCCACAACGTGTAGATTCAGATACCAACATTAGCTTATGCTAAAACCTAGGCCAAATTACTTAAGCTCATGTACCTCAGTTTCCTCGTCTGAAAACTGAGGATAATAATAGACTCTTCTTCAGTTATATGTAAAACGTTTAAATAAGGACTAGTACATCATATGTACTAGCTGTTATTAAATTCTGCCACATTTGTTTGTTCTCCATACACACCTTAGCCTTTTGTCTGTGTCTCTGTTCACATTGTTTGCTGGAAACAGGATCCACTCTTCCCCTCCAAGGCCAGTGTATGTGTGCCCACAAACACACAGCCATCTATGAGTTCTGATTCTACGCACCTCAGAAGATATGGCTCAGAGCCACCCTCTGCTTGCCAGATTGAGCATAGTTCATCTGGAACTTTCATACACTTGTCTGTGTTACTTAGCGTTTGCAACTGTATAGTTATTTTCAAGTTTGTTTTGCCTCTTTTTCTGGTGTGTGAACTTCTTGAGTCTATGGATTTCCCTTGATAAATTTCTCCCTGCTACAAAGAGCTCAGTGCCTTGTGCTGAGCTGCTGTGCTTATTAATAGATAGGGGAGAGGGTGATTTTATTTTATTTTATTTTACGTTATTTACATTTATTTTATTTTATACACACATACACACACACACACATAATTTGATACACTTTTGAGTATACATGATGTGGTTCCTTATTTTTCATTAAACCTATCACTTCCGGGCATTGGCAAAGATCTGAAAATTAAAAGGAGCCAAAATAAGAAACACATTTAGCAACATGTGAGTTCCTCTTATTGAGTTTCTTCCCTAATTTAGATTCCGAGTTTTGCAAAAGAATGACAAATTCCTTTATTTAAAGAAAAATGAAAGCAGATCCATTACCTTCTGTCCTATGAATGCCAATTCTCTATCCTGGATAATTAGATAAATAAGATATTTATCAGCGTATGGTTTACGCACATAGACATGAAAGCTCTCGTGCCTGCGTGATTTTTCTGTCATGCTCATGTGGGTTAAAGCCCAATAGTTATATTCTGAAAACTCGAGTGCCAGTATGTCTTTAAAAAGATTATATCCTGAAATAAAGTTTTAACATCCTATATCCTATGATAACAGTTATTTTGCATATTTTTCTTTACTACTGAAAACTTGCAAGGCTCAAAGCAGTTTAATTTTTATATATTGAAGCTACTTATTTGCCATTTTTTACAAACAAATCATAAAACATGGTAATTTCACAAATTTTATCAGGGAATATTTTATTACTAGATTAAAAAAAAAAATAACGGTAGATTTATTTAAAAAGCACATTTTGAACTGAAGACCTGAAATGTATAGCTTGTGTAGCTCCATTTGGAAAGATGAAGGTTTTGCTATTGTTTGCAACAGTTTGGCCTGATTTTTGTTTTCCCCCTTTGCTCTGTTTTTTGTAGTTTAGTTTGTTGCAGCATTGTTGTCATGTCTAATTTTTGTTTACATTGCACTGCACGGCACTCTTTCATATACTTAAGTAACCTTTCTTGCTCTTCACCGCTGAATGACAGCTCATTTATTCTAGGGTGGTAATTGCAGTGTAGCAGACCCAGGTGAGCAATGTAAAAAGTTGAAGCGCAGATAAAATGTATCATTTCTTTTATAATGGTGTTGTGTGCTGTGTTCTCCTTTTATAGATGCTTTTTGTTTACATAGAGAACATCTAGGAACAATCTACATTTTCTTCAAAATCTCTTAAAAGAAATACTCTTTCATTTTTTAAAAAAGATATATTATTGGCCAGGTGCTGTGGCTCATGACTGTAATCCCAGTACTTTGGGAGGCCGAGGTGGGTGGATCACTTGAGGTCAGGTGTTCAAGACCAGCCTTGCCAACATGGTGAAACCCTGTCTCTACTAAAAATACAAAAATTAGCCGGGCATAATGGCACGTGTCTGTAATCCCAGGTCCTCGGGAGACTGAGGCAGGAGAATCGCTTGAACCTGGGAGGTGGAGGTTGCAGCAGGCTGAGATTACACCACTGCAATCCATCCTAGACAACACAGCGAGACTGCTTAGAAAAAAAGAAAAAAACAAAAAAGACATAATTGCAAAAGAAGTATTTCACTTCACCCTTTATTATAGGACAGACCACAGTGCAAGCAAGAAGATAAATGGTTAACTGACAATTGACCTCTGATTGGAGAATACTAGAGAGTGGTGAGGACTGTGGCAAACAGGAGGGCTCATCAGCCTCCCAGATTTAACCCAGGCTGCATGTAGGAATGCAGACCCAGTGTTGCTAGGTCTCTGGAATTAAGTTATATTTAACTAGCCTGTGATCTCTAAGACCTTCAATTATGAGGTTCAGCACCACTGGAAAACTGAGTCAGTTTAGTACTTTATTTCACAAAGGCAAATTGATGGTCCTTTCTGACCCTAAATTCCCGGTTTTCCTTGAACTGTTTAGACAAATCTAAGAAGTGTGTAAAATAAATACAGTGGAGCTTGAGGATTTTTGTTGTTGATTTTCTGTCCTTTTATATTTCCTCTTTCCCTCTGAAGGTTCACATAGGAGCCTCCACAGCCAGATGATTACTTTCAGATTTGAAGGCAAGATTATTTCTTGGAATTTTGGTCTGAGGAGAAATTACTTAGGTCACTTGGACACCTATGTTGTGCTTTCCCACAAAATTGTCTAGCACTTCCCTTGAGACATATGCATGACCACTGCCCAAATGAAATAATCACCCTTTCTCTTAAAGGATCCAAGACTATTAAATATGAAGAATGTCAACTAATTTGACTAGCAGAATGTAGGCCTTCAGTGTTAACATAGCCTTTTTCTGTTATTGCATTTCTCTGCCTTTGTTCTGCAGCCCCAGTCTAGTACCTTTCTTAATGCAGATCTCTTTGAGTATATTGTTTCCATTAAACCAGCCAATGGATCTCATTTGCTCCATACATATTCATATTAGGAAATATTATTGTACAAAGTAAAAGATGCTAGAAAAAGATATACTGGGACAACATTTCTGAAAGTATTACTTCTCCAGTAAATGCTCTAGGAGGCTTTTTCCTTCAAACTCTCTATTCCTAGTTAGGGCCTCATCATTTCTTGCCTAGATTATTGCAGTAGTTTCCAGGCTGACTTCCTTTATGCCCTTCGTAAACATATGACTGTCAGATTAATATGTTTTCCGACACAGCCGTGATCCTGTCATTCTGCAATTGAGTTCCTCATCATCTACCTGATACAGAGACAGAGGGAATGTGATAATACAAATAATAATGGTACTCACAACAACAATAAATGACTGCTCTTTGATATTTAATCTCTAATATCAATTGTCTTGAGACAGTAAGGCTTTTGGAATTCAATATCAGAGGGTTTAACTGTGAGGTATTTGGCATGGGTCTGAATTGCATGTATATTGTATGGCTGATGGGAAGATTATCTGATACACATGAGAAGTGTGGAGGTGGGAGCTGACATTTTGTTAGAAGTGCATGCCTGGCATTTTGAGATACTATTGCACCTCCTCAAATCTTTTTTATCAGAAACAAACTACTTTGTGATGATAGAATAGCATAATATAGGACAGCGGAAAAATCTTAGTGCGTTTTGTTCTGGTTTTGATTTTGCAACTAAATATGTATGATAAATAGGAAATGATTGCATTGGAGCATATGTATCTGTTAAAGCAGATTGACTACTTGGTTATCACACTATAAACAACATTTTTGAAGAATTTTAAGATTTATAATCTCTGATATAATGTTAAGTGAAAAAATAAGACACAAAGCCACACATAAAGAGGGTTCACATTTAAGCACCATCACCTATACAAAACACACATGCACACAGTCACACACACACTTACACACAGATACATGTATACATAGAAATACAAACCATGAAAATAAAGTTACCAAAACAGTTGTTATCACTAAAGTTTTGAACAAGTGTTTTTTTAATTTCTTTACTAACCTTGTTAATACTTCTCATGTTTTCTACAATGAGTATCACTGTTTTTGTTTTTGTTTTTTAAATGGAGTCTCTGGCTCCCAGGCTGGACTACAGTGGTGCTATCTCAGCTTACTGCAACCTCCACCTCCTGGGTTCAAGCAATTCTCCTGCCTCAGCCTTCTCAGTAGCTGGGATTACAGGTGCCCATCACCATGCCCGGTTAATTTTTGTCTTTTTAGTAAAGACAGGGTTTCACCATGTTGGCCAGGCTGGTTTTGAACTCCTGACCTCAGGTGATCTGCCTGCCTCGGCCTCCCAAAGTGCTGGTATTACAGGTGTGAGCCACTGCACCCGGCGTATCATTGTTTTAATGAATAAACTATGTCTTACATGAGGGCTTGCCTAACTCTCTCAAAACTCTAAGAAACAATGAATAATATTATTTTGTTTAAACATTATTTAAAAACATGAAGAGACAAGAATAAATACAAAGTTGAACTTTCCTCTTACAATAGTAAAATATCTTCTTGAATCATTCTGTATCCTACCATTCCATGAATGGTATCCATGGAAAAGGGTACGTTTTTCTGATTCATTTATTTATTTGCTTCTAGGTTATTGAATGAAGGACTCTAGGAATAGAATGAATAACTGTATAGATTACACCTCTGATGCCCGGGGTGTGTGTGTGTGTGTGTGTGTGTGTGTGTGTGTGTGTGTGTGCGCGCGCGCATGTGTGCATGCTTCTTTCTTCCCTTGTGATTTTTCTCTCCTTTTCTTACCTAATAATGATGTAGCTGATCTGCTTATCATGTTTCTTTATTTCTATAATGCCGTTTGTTGTAGATCCCATAGAGGTGCTCACTCTTGCTCTTGCTCTCTCTCTTTCTCTCATACACACACACACACGCGCACACACACACACACACACACAGAGAAGAGAGAGAGAGATTAAATAGAAAAAATTAAGTAAAGAAAAGACAATGGGGAATAATTTCATACTTTAAGATATTCATTCATTAATTGCTCTATGATAATTTTTTCTTTTTTAATTTTGTTTTTCCATTAGTTATTGGGGTATAGGTGGTATTTGGTTGCATGAATAAGTTCTTTAGTGGACATTTGTGAGATCCTGGTGCACCCATCACTCGAGCAGTATAAACTGCACCATACCTGTAGTCTTTTATCTCTCATCCCCTTCTACTCTTCCCCTCAAGTCCCCAAAGTCCATTGCATCATTCTTATGCCTTTGCGTACTCGTAGCTCCCACATATCAGTGAGAACATATGATGTTTGGTTTCCCATTCCGGAGTTACTTCACTTAGAATAATAGTCTCTAATCTCATCCAGGTCATTGCAAATGCTGTTAATTCATTCCTTTTTATGGCTGAGTAGTATTCCATTATATATATGTACCAGAGTTTCTTTATCCACTCTTTGATTGATGGGCATTTGGGTTGGTTCCATGATTTTGCTATTGTGAATTGTGCTGCTATAAACACAGGTGTGCAAGTATCATTTTCGAATAATGACTTCTTTTCCTCTGGGTAGATACCCAGTCATGGGATTGCTGGATCACATGGTAAGTAGGGCTCTACGATGTTTTGATACTCTTCTATGGCATAGTCTTCGTGCTGCCATGTTCTAAGTGTTATGAAAGGCTGAAGATAGGAATATTAGAACGTGGCCCCCTTCCTGAGTTATATAGCTTAGAACAATGTTACTCAAACTTAAGAATGTATAAGAATTACCTAGGTCATAGCACTTACACATAGAATATCAAGAGGTAGAACAGACTAGGGGAAGATGTTTGAATTCAGCTGTCCATGTAAAGTATAAAGAATTATTTTTACCCAGAGTCTTGAAGGGGAAGGAACTGAGTCACACAGACAAGAATGTGCCTAAAGCCATTCAGCAGTTCAGAGTGGAATGAAAAGGACCTGGTTCCCTGCTCCTAAGCCAGTGTTCTTTGGCTGGCTAGAACTCAGCTCTCTGTTTAAAACATGAATGAGTTGCAGTGGAGCGCTGTGTTCCAAGTAGGGTTTGTAAGACTTCTGGAAATCTGAAAAAATTCTACTGGTTTTCTGCCTGTTTCTCTGTCTATACTTGAATTCACTGAGGCCAAAAATGGTAACTTTTTACCCAGTAGCTGGCAACAGTCCTGGTAATTAGAAAGTGACCAGGAAATGCTCAGTAACTATCTGAACAATTGCATTTTTCAAAAAGAAATCTGAAGTTCTAAATTTTGAGCCAACTAAATATCATATTTCTTTGGTTTTGGGTGGTTTGGGAAAAATCCAATGTGTTCTCTGAAAGGAAAACATATTTGGAGATATGATTATTTTTTCTGTAAATAAAGTTAGTTTGTTGTAAATATAAGTATACATGCTCATTTTATAAAATAAAATGAAAGGAGGAAAAAAGAGCAAAATATCTGTATTGACACTACTCATAATTACCACTCATAATTTTTGTTTTGTTTTTGTTATTCACATATAGGACTTTAATCATGATATATGTATGAATTTATATCCTGTTATTTTCCTGTAACATTATAGCATAATAGGATTAAGCATCCTATTACCTATACAGTTCTTGAGATTTATAAAAATAAATTATGAAAATACTGTTCGAATGAGAAGGGTTTTTCCGTTTATATGCTGTTCCAAAGAACCTTAGATATCAGAATTTATCTGAGCCCAAAAACGTCCCTTAGGTACCTTAAGCTACCCAAATTCTTTGAATTCTTTCAAACAAATCCCCTAATTTTATAAAGAGGAAATTGAAACCCAAGAAACAATATAAGTGAATTGGTTTGAACCCAGGAATTTCAGTAATTGTTATCCTAATTTAAAATTGCTTCCCAAAGAATATTTATCTTTGAATTTGTTGATGTTTGCTGTTTTAAAAAAGAAAGAATAATAATAAACAAATTCCTCATTTTACCTTTAAAAGAAAGTTTCACTGGAGGAATAAGATCCAAATGATTGAACCCCCATCAGTCATTTGTATCCCCCGGCTGATGAGGATTTCAGCGGTTGTGCTGATGCCTCGATCTTGGGCTAGCCACCATCCCCTTGCTCTGCCATGGAGCTTGGTCACCTTGTACCATGATCAAAATAATGGTGCTCTCTTTCAAAAGCCATCCTCAGATTTCCACCTAATAGTGTGAAGAAAAGAGAAAACATAGATTTTTTAGTGCCCCAAATTCTAGGTTATCAACTGCACTGAACGATCTAAAATATCAGGTAGGCGCTTTCAGCAAAGCTTTTAGAAATATAAATATACAAAATAGGAAAGATTATTTGTGGGATCATTCAAACTATGACTATTGTTGTTCTCATCATTATTGTTGTTTTTAAGGAAGACTTCATATATTGCAAGACACATTGCCAACTGCCCTTCACCTATGGGATTATATAAACGCAATCCTAGTTTTTAAATAATTGTGCCGAAAATCGAGAAGGGAGCTACCTTAACTGTGTATTCAATTCTTGAGTGACAAAGACAGGCGTGAGAGAGAGAGTCCCTTGCTTCCAAACCACCCCTCCTTTGCCTCACCCTTTTCAGGACAAAACAACTACCAGAAATGAATCTACCCCATGTGGTCACTACAGGATTCATCTGGGCATTTGCTGAACCTGCTCGCAATTTATTTTTATTTCTTCCGATAGACATGGATTTGGCACAGGAGAGTGAATTCTTTTTGAAACAGCAGATGTGCCTGGTACACCCGTTTGCTGTAACCATTTGTGCTGTGGTTGAAAAAAAAAATTTTAAGAGTGCAGAATTGTTGAAGGGGGAGGGTTAAAAAACCAGAGCCATTTTAGTGATTATGCAAAGTTAGAATGTGAGTAATTTTGCTGCAGTTAGTCATTATGTGCTTTCATAGCTTGTTTTACAGGGATAAAGGGATGTGTACGGGTTTGGTGAATAGAGCTCTTATTTGTCCCTAATAGTCACTCTTTATGAAAACATTTTCTACCCTTCCTCCTACTCTGTGGCAAAAGTGTTCTCTCCTTAGAAATTATACCTTTCTGTGATCCATTCCTTTTATCCATCTACAAGTAAGTGGACAGACAGCTCCATTTTGGAGAACAAATATGTTCGAAGAAGAATTTTTTTCTCCTATACAATATATAGTGTAACTGATACACATTCAGATCATCGTAATACAGTGATCATTATAAAATGAACGTGTTTTCTGCAAAGAAGAAAAAACTGAGCAAACATCTAGTGACTTTGTCAGGAGCCTAGTGTGCTGTAAATATGATGTCCTTTAAATATTTTATTTGAAATATTTGATAGCTGTTAGCAAATTTTATACATGGAATTCTGTGAGAACTGTAACACACCACCTATTCCTTTTTTGCTTTGCTTTCGGTCACTCAATTTTTTTTAGAAATATATGAACGAGGGTCTGTTTGTTTCCACTGAAGCAAATATAGCCACTTGCTCACACTGGTGGCTTCTCTCACTGAATTCCGCGAATATGTTAGAAACGATTGTATGAAAATACAGCAACCCAATTTGTCCCTATTGAGCCTAATTTGTGATTTCCATGCACTGATGCCTGGTGCATATACACTGAGATCCACTTTTGTTGAAGAACAAAACTGGGTTTGTTACTTTTTTGTAGGCTTATTATTAAGTCTGACCATTCTGGTGTGGTGGTAGGAACACTGGTTTCAGACTCTGGAAACAGAGCTCTAATCCTGACCCTTTGAAGACCTTCTCACTTTGGGCAAATCTTTCCTGAGCCTTGTTTCCTTGGGGAAAATGTAGAAATTTCCGATCTTCACATTTCTCACACCCTACAATTATGTGAAGAATATTGTATGTTTCAATTATGCACAAATAAATTAGTTATTTCTTCTCAAAGAATCATCTGTTAAAAATTATTCCCCAAGTAGCTCTTTTTGGACCCTCATCTCAAGGTGGTCACATTTTAATTTCTACCACTGATACACAAATTTCAGCAATAAGGAACCCCTGTAGGACTTGAGAGTTTCCGGAGAGATGGGATCCCACCCATTTTATTATCTTTTGTCTTTTTATGGCTTCTGAATAGCAGTAAAAGATAAGAATGGTTGGTTCTATTACAGTGGTTGGTTATAACAAAAAACTACTGAACCACACTCACCAAATGTCCAGCTACCTACAGCTAAGAAGAAACCCAGTGTTTATAAACTAACTCAGAACTTTTAAAATCAGATGGAATTACAGAACCCTCTATCAAACTTAAATGCTTCTTAGATGAGTGGTTCACAAAACTGATGGAGGATGGGAAGTGTGGACAATTTTATTAGCCAATTATTGCCGTTATTGTTTTATTTGATTAAACACTTCTCTCTTGTATGGAATTTGCCAATAATACATTATTGAAAAAACTGATTTCAATAATATGTTATTGCAAAAACTAATTTATTGAATAAAAACCTATGGTAAGGATGGAAAGCCCAAGTTTCTACCCACATGGTATTTAGAGAGGAAAGGAACACTAAATAAGTAATTGCAAAACAATGCGTAAGGGCTATCATAATGCAGTCTATTAAAGAGACATTAATAGCAGGCACCTTGTCTAGTTTTGGAGGATCCAGATTGGCTCCTAATGGAGACATCATTTCGTTTGAAATCTGAAGGATGAATAACCAGTTAGAAGTTGCAAGGTGGAAGCAGGTTGGAAAGTGTGCAAGTCAGGGCAACCACAGGATAGCTGGAGTGTTGACTCCTGTGTAGAGGAAAGTAAGAGAGGAGGCTAAGAAGATAAACAGTAGTTCTATCAGGAAAGACTTTGGACTTCATGGTAAGAACAATGAGAACTTTTGAGAGATTTTAATACAGGAAGGCGATGATCATATTTGAGTTTTTAAAATTTGATTTTAGAATAGAGTACGTACTGGAGGGCAATAAGCGGTCAGTTTCTTTAATAATACACATATACGTGTGTGTATGTATTTGTTGCAGTAAGTTAGGTCACTAATCATAGTGGACTGGACTGAGGCACCAATAAGTTAATAGAAGTAGGAACATTGATGGTAACTAGGAGAGAGAATTAACAAGAGGAGAAAAAAATATTATGATCACATTTATAACATATAATCACATTGCTAAAATCTTTAAAATATGTGCTAACCTTGAAACGTACCTGATTTATATAGTTTTTGTCAATATACATATGCACCATTATCTTACTTTTCTTTATAAACTGTTATTTGGAATTACTGTTTTCTGGCTTTCCAGCTGCATACCATTCTATTAGCTCAATGTTCCAGAATTTTCTCAACCATCCTCTGATTTTTCCTTTAAAAAAACAAGTAACATCACTTATGAGCATTTTAATAGCTCTTCATTGCAAGTTTGTCCACCAAAAAATTATTTCAATTTTCAGTGCTACCAGTCATATAAAAATGCACCTGTAATATTCCCACTGGGATGGAGTTTTATTATTTCTTGGCTAATTGGTTGAACTCTCAGTATTTTTCACTAAACCCTTGGCCTGATTGGAGAAAAGTGTCTGGTCCCTTGAGGAGATGCTTCAGCAAACGAGGTCGCTTGTTATGGAAATAGGCTCTTCTCTCACTGCATTTCTAGCTTATAGAACACACTCCGATTGAATTAACCTTCATCACAATGGCATTGTGTCCAGTGCTGGACACATGCATGCCAGGAACTGAGAGTGTGCTATACAGGTATTTATAATACCCATATTCATTCTAGGAACTAATTCTACATGGATGGGTGTTTACATAAACAGGAGCCTTAGAGAGCTCTCAAGTTCAAAACCGGTGGCATTCTATGTCATTTGAAAGTTATTGGGGGTGGGAGAGGACACTCCTTAAAATATTGGCTTTCTTAGTTTTGATCTGATGATATGCTAGCTTTATGAAGATGCAGTGCACACCCTCACCTGCATCGTTGCTTCTCTTTTTAATAGGAACTAGAAAATGAAGATTTTCAAGGTAGCATCTGGGTGCTCCTAATTGTCTTGATTTTACGTTTGAGAAAACACCTTCACATACCGACATGGGGGTCTGTAGAAGTCCGGGGAGATGTTTTTAGAAGTCCGGGGAGACTCTGAAGCTATTAAGAATAGCCTATCACTAGCAGAACACAGTGCTGTGAAATGAATGAGTGCTGATACATTTCAGAGAAGTAAGATATTTATGTGTGCATCTCTCTGGCAAAAACTATCGGGGACTCAGGTGTGTGTGTGTGTGGTGTGTGCGTGTGTGTGTGGTGTGTGTGCTTTTTATGTGTTCATTGAGGACTAAAAATTAGTATTAGTGGTATATTGGCAGCAATGTTTTGAACTCGGTGGCACCAATTAAAATTGTGTGATTTTTATTTCATGAATAATATTTGAGATTATTTTAACTCATCACCAGATTTCAGCTACCATTTATCCTCATTTATAAAGTTACTTCTTTTCTTTAATGTGGAAAGTAAACAAAAACATAAAACCGAGAACAAAATTTTCTCTTAACTACATCACCTAGTGTAAAACTGTAAACTCTAAAAATGCATTTAAACCATTTTTAATTTTCTGCTATTCTCCTTCCTTTTTTTGTATGTACATATACACAGACATTGGAATGCCACAATATTTTAGAGTGTGTTTGCTTGGTTTTTAAAATAATGTATATATTTCTGATATATATTATGTTAAATATATATTTATTTTTATACATTTATATATAATAAATATATAATATATACTATGCCTATATAATATGTATTTCTTCCTTTGAGTTAAAAAGCAATATGTGGTAGACACTTAGCAAAATAGGAAAAGTATATAGAACACCCAAAAATAACCCCTTTAAAATAACCAATGTTATCAGTTTGGGAATAAATCCTTCTAGTCATATGTGTGTGTGTGTGTGTGTGTGTGTGTGTGTGTGTGTATGTATAAAATATATATGAGATATAGATAGATGCATTACTTATCACAGGTATAAAACTGTTTTCTAACTGAATTTTAAAACAAAGACAATTTTTGATACATGTTATTTTTATTATATAGTGGTAAAATATACATAATATAAAATTTAACATTCTAACCAATTTTAAGCATATAATTCACTGGCACTAAGTACATTTACATTGTTGTCCATCACCACCAGAACTGTATCTCCTCAAACTGAAATGACGTATCCATTAAACAATAATGCTCTAGCTCTGTTCTTCCTACTCCCTTCCCATGGCAATCACTATTCTACTTTCTAGCTTTATAAATTTGACTGTTCTAGGGACCTCTTATATTTAGAACCATATGGCATTTGTTTTTTGTAACCGGATTGTTTCTTCAAGCTTCAAGCTTAATCTCTTCAGGCTTCATCCATGTTGTAGCATGTGTCAGAATTTTCTTATTGCATTGTGTGTGTATCTATATAGACATATAGATATATAGATAGGTGTGTGTGTGTGTGTATATATATCACATTTTATTTATCCATTCATCCATCAGTGGACACTTGACTTGCTTCTTCCTTTGGCTATTGTGAATAATACTGCTACAAACATATTACCATGATTGTACAAATAGCTGCATTCCTGCTTTTAGTTATTTTAAGTATATACCCAGAAGTTGAATTGCTAGATTATTGATATATTTTGAAATATTTTTATGACATTGTTTAATTGCTGTGTAGTATTCCATTATATGAATATACCATAATATATATAAACAATCCCCATGTATTGATTATTTAAATTTTCCATAATCTTTTGGTTTTATGAAGTACACTGTTACTGCTGAGTTTCTTGAAACTCAACATTTATGCTCTCTGGTCATTTCCATAGGATAAAGTTTAAGAAATAAAACTATGGGTTTAAAAAGTATAAACTTCATTAGGGCTTTTGTTACATATCACCAAATTACACCACTGATTTCCCATAAAAATTTTATAGAAACAAACATTAACTTAGTCCCTAAATCTAAATTATATAATCAATTTTCCTTCTAAGACAATTGGAGTCACACCATTATGTCACTCATAGCCCGTAACTCCAAGTGGGATTTCCTGTTCGGCTTTAGCAACAGTATCTAAAAGTAGTTTTGAACTCTGGTTTTAACTGAGAATCACCTGCCCCTTCCCTTTTGAATTTCCAGATTTCACTTTGTTGAGTGGGTTTATCCATAATAACTTGTATTTTAAAATCCCTAAATGATTCTGTTGTGCAGCCAGATTTAATTGCGGCACTATTCACAATAGCAAAGACTTGGAATCAACCCAAATGTCCATCAGTGACAGACTGGATTAAGAAAATGTGGCACATATACACCATGGAATACTATGCAGCCATAAAAAAGGATGAGTTCATGTCCTTTGTAGGGACATGGATGCAGCTAGAAACCATCATTCTCAGCAAACTATCGCAAGAACAGAAAACCAAACACTGCATGTTCTCACTCATAGGTGGGAATTGAACAATGAGATCACTTGGACACAGGAAGGGGAACATCACACACCAGGGCCTATTGTGGGGAGGGGTGGGGGGAGGGATAGCATTAGGAGATATACCTAATGTAAATGATGAGTTAATGGGTGCAGCACACCAACATGGCACATGTATACATATGTAAGAAACCTGCACGTTGTGCACATGTACTCTAGAACTTAAAGTATAATAAAAAAAATACAAATATAGAAAGGAGATAATTATAAAATTTTTATACTAAATTCTAGATAAAGCAAAGATGTAAATATAAGCAATAAAAGTACCCCCCCCCAAAACCAGGGTAAATATCTTCAATAATCTTGTAGTGAAGAAAAGACTTTAAACATGAAAACTCAGAAGGCATAAAGAGTAATTCATTTAAACCCAACTTGATCAATATTAGCATTTATGGTAAAAAAATGACAACAACATAACATTTATAACCAACAAAAGGCTGATATCCACAATATATAAAGAACTCCCACAAATAAATAAAATAGAAAAATATACAAGAGACTTGAGCAGGAACTTCACAAAGTTGTATATCCAAATGAGTAACAGCAACAACAAACATATGAAAAGATTTTCAACTTAATTAGCAGTCAGGGAATACCAATTAAAACAACACTTAAATACCACTATACACTCAACACAAAAGGTGAAGTTAATAAGACTATAGTACCAAGTATTGAAAACCGAAGTGGAGGAACTAAAATCTCACATACAACTGAGGAAAGCTTAAATTAGTATAACTACCTTGGAAGACCAACGTAGAACCTGCCCATAACCCTTTGATTCAGTAATTCTACTCTTACCACAATCAGAAATGTGTAATAAGCACACTGAGACATATACCAAAATGTTTATAGCAGCAATATTCATAATAGACAAAAACTGACAACAAAATTGTCCATCAGTAGAACGGATAGATTGTAGTATGTTTATTAATGAAATATTGTAAACAGCAGAGTGAACAAACAACTGCTACGAGTAACAAAATGAAGGAATCTGCTAAGACTGAGCAGGAGAAGCAAACCATAGAAGGCATACTGCATGTAGTCAAACGCAGAAACTGCATTCAAAGTCAGGACAGTAGTTACTCTGAAGGAGGAGGAAGGATGTAGAGATAGAGAGAATGAACACAGTGGGCTTCTGAGAGGCTGGGAATCTCTTGTGGTGAGTGGTATACACTTACGAGTTGTGCACTTTTGGTAAATATGTTTGGGCTTCGACAGAAATTCCTAGCATGGTAGAAAATGAGGTTGTTCATCACTTTTATGTGTTTATCTTAAAGACTTTTTTCTCATTGTTTTTTTTCTCATGTTCCACCCTGAGATGAGATCAGTACAGTTAAAGCATGATCAGAAATGGTCATCTGACACCACAGCTTACCTAATTTACACTGTTCTTTCTCCTTCACTTGTAGTTCGTCAGTGAGTCTTTGAATCTCTTCATGGGCCACCCCTAACTTCTTTGTTACTTGTTCCATTCCTTTTCCTAGGCAGTTTTGTGATGTTTTGTCTTTTTCCGGGTCTTCATTATGAGACTGAAATAAAACTTCTCTTAGTAATAAAACAAAGAGCAAATGTTAAAAAAAAAAAAAAAAGTGCTTTTCTAAATGTGCAGTGTTATGTTTATATATCGCACTCTTGGCCAGGCATGGTGGCTCACGCCTGTAATCCCAACATTTTGGGAGGCCAAGGCAGACAGATCACTGGAGGTCAGAAGTTCAAGACTAGCCTGGACAACACAGTGAAAACCCCATCTTTTAAAAACACAAAATGAGCCAGTGTGGTGGTGGGTGCCTATGATCCCAGCTATTTGGGAGGCTGAGACACAAGAATTGCTTGAACATGGGAGGCAGAGTTTGCAGTGAGCTGAGATAGCGCCACTGCACTCCAGCCTGGGTGACAGGGCAAGACTCCATCTCAAACATATATGTGTATATGGCATTCTTAATCTCAAATATATATATTTTTTAATCTCAAATATATGTATATTTGATATATGTAATTATAATTCTTAATCTCAAATATATATACATATATGGCATACTTATATATATAAATACATATACTTATATATATAAGTATATGTATTTTGTGTGCGTGTGTATATATATATATTTGGCATACTTAATCTGTCAGGTTATTTTCCAACTCATGGGGTCATCTATCAAGTCGATAGTGTAGGTGACCTGGTTGGATGAGGTATGGAGATATGGGTACATACCCTGAATTATGGAAGATAATTAGTGAGATGACTTGAGAAAGAAAAATTTAGTTATTCCTCTAGTCATGGTTGGGAGAAAATGATGATGTAATTTTTGTATAGAGCCAAATGAAGCAGCAAATTAGGGATTGCATTATAACTGAAATAGGTTAGCAGTGTTTGCATTTTTGTTCATTGTACAAACTCAGAAATGAATTATATTTATTTATCCAACCATTATTTATTAAGTACCTCCCTGATATGAATCCTTAATAATGAGACCAAGCTCTTCTTGGGCAATAAAACTCTGAATATTGCACATTTACTCTTGGAATCACTGGATTTTTGAAAGTCAGAATATCTTCTTTTATAGGTACCTCAACCTCAGTGAAGCTCTTTTTCTTTTTCGTGAGTGATATAGAAATATTTTTTATTTGAAGAGAAAGACTGTTTGTTTAAAAAAAAAAAGAGAGAGAGAAGAATAACTTAACATTTCCCCTCCTTTATTGTTCAGATGAAGTCAGTCTAGAGAAGTCACGTGACTTTCCCAATGTCACTAAACTCTAAATGGTGGCAAAACTGGTACTTTTTTTCTCGGTCTCCCAAGTTCCAGTGCACAACTCTTCAGTGGCATGCTTCCTAGTGATACTTTCATTTGCCAGTATCCATAATTTAAACTGGGAATTGCAAAGTGCACCTCATGCACTACAGGTGGACTGCAGAAATTCTATGTTTTATTTCTCTTCCTGTGTCTGAATAATAATAATAATAATAAACACATCTTTAAAGTCAGAAGAGGAATATTGGATTCATATTCCACATGTCAGCAGTGAGCTGGCACGGGAAAGCAGCTGCCTTTCTAACAGAGTAAACTCTTCAGTTTTACACAGTTCACATCACACCGTTGTTTCCTAGACACTGGCATTGTCCTTTTCTGTTCATTCTCCAATTTATTCAATTTTTCTTCTAGGAGAGAGAGATTTTCCAGTGTCTACATTTTGATCACTTACCTCTTAAAAATAGGAAAACTACAGATAGACTGAGAAAGAATTTTGTGTGTGTGTATTTTTTTAACATGTCAACTATTGTATTTCACTGTTCTCTTACCTGAGAGAGGTGGATGGTTTTTAAAACCCCAAAGTATGGAGCTAGATGACCCAGGCTTGAACCTTTGATCTGCCACCAGCTAGTGATGTGTCCTTGGGCAGTTACTTAATCTCTCATCAATATCTTCTTCTGGAAAATGAGGATTAGTTTCTGTCTCAGGAGTAATTGTGAAGATTGTATATAAATTATGTTCAACACAAAATGTTTGCACCGGGTAATTTCTATATAAATGTTTGCTATTATTACACATTTTGGGGATTACCAATAGGTATTTTAGTTTGTGTTTTCTGCCAGAGGGATATCCAGACAAAGTAGATAACTGAAAGTGAAAAGCACTTGAGGTATTCTTCAAATAGCTCAAATAATTGCCATGAAAATATAATTGAAATGGAAATATTCATCATCTCTAGCAAGTCAACCATCCCCCTTTTGATATTTTGTATATTCCTTGGCCATATGAAAATATCATTCTCTATGGCCTCAATTGTGTTGTACAACTGATTTCATACTATGTGATTTTCATTTAAAATTTACATTTAAATCTTAAGTAGTTTCCCATGTCATGTCGCTGAAATTAAAATGTAATACAAGGATTTTGAATTTCCTGCTGCTGTTTAAATGTTGACTTTTTGCTTCTGTCTACTTTCTCCTTCTGTTACATTAGAAAACTTTCCAAGTAGGAATCATGTTTACTCATCACGCTAAATTTTGCCCCAAATATTCTATAACTAAGAACTTTCTGAGTGCAATGAGTGTGACTTTGTCTCATTGTGAATCTAGTAAGCAGCTCAATGCCTGTTACATAGTAGACTTTCAATAAATTTCTATTGAATAAATAAATTGGATTGAATTTCTGGGATTTGTGGTATTGTGTTTACTTGGCAGTAAATTCAGAACGTACTTTGTTTTAGTACATGTTGTTAAATACTATTTTTAAATGCATTAGTCTCTTTCCTTTCTTAGTAAGTTTATTTAAAAATTGCCCTTTATTTCCAGAGGGGATTTGAGTCAGCAGCAAGTAAAACTTACACATATAATATGGCCATAAAACTGAAAATAAGTACCTCAAAGGCTTCTTGGAAAAATAATGCTATCAATACATTCTAAATTGAAATCATTAAACTATTTAAAGGTGGGAGGACACTAATGAAATGACCGTAATTAAGCATGCATTACACATTTTTACAGAATTTCTTGATTGTCTAGTCAATAAGGGAAATAAGATAGTTCATATTTTTGCATGGTCAGTTAATAGTCTGACCAAAGAAATGCATTTTTCTTGGGATATTAACCTTCATTCATTCATCAAATATTTGTTAAATGCCACCTTATATGCTATGATATGATAAAGCATAATGAGGAAGCAGCAGGGAGTAAAAAGGATAGTCTCTACTTGTTTAGAAGCAGATATATACACGTGTGATATGTACAGGGAGGGAGAAGTAAAGAGCACTCACTGTGCTGGAGGATTCAGGCAAAGTTTCACGGAGGAACCTGACATTCAGGTTGAGATGTAAGAGATTCCTAGGAATCAGCTAGATAATTCAAAGAGAATGGTGAAGTGCATTGGTGTAGGTATCATCGCTGAGATGTAAGAGAGCTTGGCACAAAGGATGTGAAAGAAAGTCAGTGTATCTCAAAGAGAGGTAGAAGAGGTGGATTTGCATCCATCATTCCACTAACCTGTTGAAGATTTTTGAGCAGGAAAGTAATATGATTAGATTTGCATTTGCAATAAATCACTCTGGCTACCAAATGAAGGACTCATTGAAGGAGAACAGTTGTAGACACTGGGAGACCAGTTTGGATGTTTTTGGAGAATTCATAATGAAAAATGGCGGAATCTTGGCATGGGATTGTAGTAGTGGAAATGGTAAAATGTGGACATGTTTGTGAGTTATGGAATTCCCTGTTTAGAGAGTAGGATCAACAGGATTTAGTTCTTGAATGGGAAGTAGGTAGAGTCTCAGAAATGATTCCCAGTGTTCTCCTTTGAGCAACAACTGGGTGGATGAGAAAACCAAATGAGAAGCAGATCAGGGTAGATGATGAAATCTGTTTTTAATATATTGAGTCTGAAAAGCATATGAGACATTCAAGCAGACTCATGAAATAGACAGTTGAGGATTTGGGTTTAGTATTCAGAATACAGATGAATTCTGGAGATAGAAATTCTAAAGTCTTCATAATATAGAAGGTATATCAAGTTGTGGCCATGGTGCTGGAGACAGTGAATAGAGAGACAAAAGCAGAGGTCTGGTGTCAAATAGAGGGAATCCTTATTTACCAGCTGTTGGGCAATATGTTGGCTATTGTCATTAGTAACAATTTCATGGAAAGATTTAAGAAGCATTTTATTTTTCATAAGATGAAATTCCATTTGATGCAGATAGATAGCTTTCTGGTAAACTAGGCTGATCCAGAGATAAAGATTTAAAAATTCCCAGGGACATTTGGTTAACATTTTACTTCCAATGATTCTCAACTAGAGAGGAAACCACCTCCTGATGGGGAGTTTGGAAATGAATGGGCACATTTTTATAAACTGTCACAATGACTAGAGGACACTGTTATCATTTAATGGGTAGGGAGCAAAATACCTTACTGTCAAACTCAAGAAGACCATAGTACTCTGTTGAGAGACACTGATAAACTCTTGTGCCACATATGTTTCTCTGGCTTGCTGATTGTAAAGTTCGCAACTGCCTGTCAAGAATGGTCATGGACCCTCTTTAGATTTTCCTCTCTACAGCACTATCTTTGTCCTGAACCTAGAGGAGATGATGGCTCTGCCTCTGCTAGTTCCACATTATTTCCCTGTTCTTCATGACTCCTCTGCAATTACATGGGGATATGTACATAATACCTGTATAAATCAGATCCTTGAGAAGAACTAGTTGGTGGGTGCTGTCATTTTTGTTTGAATCCTGACTCTTACGGCTATCTTTTCTACATATCATTTGTCTCAAATATAGTTTCCTAGGGATCTTGTAATTCCAGATTTAGCTTCCCGATAAGTTACAAGAAGCTCTTGAATAAAGTGATATCTTTTTGTTTGGTTGGTTTTTGTTTTGTTTTGGTTTGTTTTGTTTGGATATTAGTGTTTCAAAGGGTAAACTTGTCATTCACTTTTGTAATTTAAGCCGACTGGATATTCTTGTCTGGTTGGTGGAGTGGCTTTTCCTTTCTGCTTGAAGGTGGTCCCAATAGTACTAAAGGGAAACATAGTTTCCTCATTAAGCAATTTATTAAAATATGTATGTTCAAAACATTCCTAAAAAATACTCAGTTAAGACTCCAACGTTCTATTACAGAGGACATGGAAAGTCACTTTGAACCTAGGAAAAATTTAAGGTCAGATTTTTCTAGTCAATAATGCCAGTCATAAAAAAGTCAGCGTAGATGGGCATTGAATGAAAGAGGGAATAAAGGTTTGCTTTTCTTTGATGACTCAAGATCAGCAGAAACCCAGAGTTCCTATTTTGAACACTTTACAAACCCAACTATAAATGGAGACAGTGACTGAGCAACTGGGCTGATGACAGGCATGCTCTCTGCTGCAGCTGTAAAGTCTGCCCCAAGAAAACAGTTCAAAATTCGCATATTTTGAAATTGAAAACCAATAACATTCATAAACAAAAAAGAATTAATATAGACCTGACTCCTTAGAAGTAACGTTTTTCATAAGTTTCTTCTTTCAGTCTCTTTCTTGGTGAAGACACACACACACACACACACACACACACACACACACACACTATTTAAACATCCTAAAGTCTTTGAATTAAAGCATCAGGGCACAATTTTGGGAGCCATTGCTTTCTTCTAGGAAATATCTCACTGCTTTGGAGATGAGAACATTTTTCTCAACTTTCTTATGAATTCCGTTGTGTACGTGTGAGCATGTATCTGAATATTTTACGTATTATCACTATGTGTTTGAAAATAGCATATTTAGCTATATACATATTTTTTTTCCTTTGCAATTTTACGTGCCTAACATCACGGGAGGTGGAAGGGGTAAAGAATAGGAATTATTTTAAAGCATATTTATTTATGTTCTTCATGGTTCAAGAAAACTATGCCAACATTCTTCTGGCCCACATATTCAATTAAATACATAGTGAATCTTTTCTACCTACTGGATTATTTGGTGCTTCCAAGCATTTATTTTTGGCATTTCATTTCGTTTTTGTTTTTACAGGAATTTTTGAAGTTTTATTGTGATTTAACGTTTTTATTTTGAAAATCAAGCACATTTTAAAAATTACTCTACTGCAGCTGTAGTTTGCCCCCAAAAACAGATACTTCAAAAATCACATATTTTGTAAATGAAAATGCAGGTATAGAAATATACAGATTACTTATTTACCTATGATTTGTTATATGTATATAAATATATTTATGCAATCATCTATAAATACAGATATGCAAATAGATGTTATTTTTTGAGACTTGAATTTCTGTAGCAATCCTTTTTTTTATGTGGTATTTTTCCATTAGTCATTTTCTAAGCATCTTCAACTTGTAAAGCTCTGTGAGGTTAATGGGGGGAGGGTAGTATCCTAGGATGAATAGTATATGTCTCCCTGTCCCCCAGTCTGGTAGAGAAGCTATGCATAATAGATTAGACCAAATAGATTTCTACATTTTCAATCAGAATTGGCTGTGCCCAGGAGATAAGAACAGACAAGGTGCACTCCTGTGTGTCTGCCCTCTCTCTCAGAGCAGGCCCTCCACTTCCCTTTTGTTTAAGTTAGGATAGCATGTTACTATTCTTCATGACCAATGTCATGAAACTTTTCCTCTACGTTACTTCTTTTAGAAGTTTTAGTTTCAGGCCTTTTTCATTTTTAAATCATTAACCCAGTTTTAGTAAATGATGTCAGATAAGAGTCTAATATCATTCTTTTGTATGTGTACTTCTAGTTTCCCTAACATCATCTATTGAAGAAATTGTCCTTAACTATCATCTATTCTTTGCCCCCTCATCAAAAATCAATTGACTGTATATGTGTGGATATATTTCTGGGCTCTCTGTTCTGTTCTTTTGGTCTGTATATCTTGTTTTTCTTGCCAGTATCTTAACTGTTCTGATTACTCTAGCTTTGTGATATATTTTGAAATTAGGAATTGTAATGCCTTTGGCTTTGTTCTTGGCTTCCAGATCAATGTGGCTTTTTGTGGTCTTTTGTGGTTCCATGTGAATTTTAGAATTATTTTTTCTATGTATGTAAAACGTCATTTAGGTATTTAGATAGGGATCTCACTGAATCTATAGATAACTTTGGGTGGGATATACATTCTAACAATATTAATACTTTCAACCCATGAACACAGATGTTTATCCATTTGTTTGTGTCTTGTATAATTTCTTTCATCGATGTTTAATAGTTTTCAGTATATAATCTTTCTCCTCCTTAGATAACTGTTTTCTAAGATTTTTATGCTATTCTAAGTAGAATTTTTTCCTTTCTTTAATTTTCTGTTGTTCATTGGCAGTGCACAGATATGCAACTGATTTTTTTGCTTGTCTGTGATCTCTTTGAAGGCAAGATCATGCCTTATTTGTATTCTACATAGTAATACATAAATAATAATTAGCAGTTATTAATATTTTTCATTTATTTATTTTTATCGAGTTTCGTTCGCAGTAATTTTTGCTTTCTTTCTTTTTTTCCTATTCTTCTTAGAGCTCCACTGGTTCAACAGCCTCTCCTCCAGTTTCGACCCCAGTCACAGGACACAAGAGAATGGTCATCCCGAACCAACCCCCTCTAACAGCAACCAAAAAGTCTACATTGAAACCACAGCCTGCACCTCAGGCTGGCCCCATCCCTGTGGCTCCAATCGGAACACTCAAACCCCAGCCTCAGCCAGTCCCAGCCTCCTACACCACAGCCTCCACTTCTTCAAGGCCTACCTTTAATGTGCAGGTGAAGTCAGCCCAGCCCAGCCCTCATTACATGGCTGCCCCTTCATCAGGACAAATTTACGGCTCAGGGCCCCAGGGCTATAACACTCAACCAGTTCCCGTCTCTGGGCAGTGTCCACCTCCTTCAACACGGGGAGGCATGGATTATGCCTACATTCCGCCACCAGGACTTCAACCTGAGCCTGGGTATGGGTATACCCCCAACCAGGGACGCTATTATGAAGGCTACTATGCAGCAGGGCCAGGTTATGGGGGCAGAAATGACTCTGATCCTGCCTATGGTCAACAAGGTCACCCAAATACCTGGAAACGGGAACCAGGGTACACTCCTCCTGGAGCAGGGAACCAGAACCCTCCTGGGATGTATCCAGTCACTGGTCCCAAGAAGACCTATATCACAGATCCTGTCTCAGCCCCGTGTGCACCACCTTTGCAGTCCAAGGTAAGAAACTCAGGAACATAATGAGGAGAATACGGGGGTGCCTATCTTAGTCTGCCTTCTCCAGGAAGCAAAGCCTAAGGCAAAAGTGTATGTGTTACTTTGATTTCACTAATAAATACAATCCCAGGGAAGGATGAGTGAAACCAGAGAGGAGAGAGAGAGAGACTATTTGGTGTATTACTAATATGGCCACTGTTTAGTATCAAATGGAATTGCTTGTTCAATCTTGAAGAATCATCTTCCAAAAGGCCACAGAAACTGTAGTATCTCAGGACAAAATGTTCTGATGGAGAGAGAGAAAATAATTTACTTTTCATATCCTTCCCTGTATTGGTTAAAGCTTCTCTCTATTGTGCAGAAACTTCCTATACACCTTGCATTTGCTTGGATATTAAATAGATCTGTAGCATCTCAAGCCTCAGCAAGGGTAGCTATCTATAGGTGAGACATGTGGAGGGCAAAACTGAGTTGAACTGTTGTTAGGCTGTGGCCCTGTGAAGCGATTATAACTCCTGCAATGTTGGTACCACAGCGGCTGCTGGGGCAGAGCAAGTGGCCAAGGACCCAAGAGATGGGTGAGGCCAAGTGTGTCGAAGATAATCCAAACACCTTGGATAGTTTCTCCTTTGAGAAGGGGCTGCAGTATGATGCAACTTGATTGGGACCCCTTATTTATTCATTTTACTAACCCTCCAGAAACAATCTTATTCTTCAGCCTTTAGCACTATTAAGCAATGTTTAAAAACTCCTTATAAGTGACAGTTACTTCTTATTTGATTTAATCGTCCGTATGTGAACCTTTGAAGTTAACACTCTCTGTTACTTCGTCTGAATAGGTAAGGTATAATACTACACAGGCCCACTCACCACAACTTCGATTTTTCATTAGTACTGGAACCAACACAATGTTGATTCTTCCCATTATAACCAGAGGAACCAATAAGAATAACTTAGAATGGGTGAAAATAGAGGAACTGGGCCAGTTTCCAGCCATTTGGGTTGGAAGAGTGCCCTTCTTTCTTTTCAGTTAGAACTGTGAGAAATCAGAAATTTGAGAGCCCCCAGTTAGCTAGAAGATCAATGGTAGTTTTGGGGGATGGATTGGGTAGAAGTTTGGACTGTATTTTTTAAAATTCTTTCCACATTTTTAACAAGATTGTCAATTTCATGACAGATCTATTCACATATTCAACATTATATCAAAAATTTCCTTATAGGGTGTTTACTAAACTGTTTTTCCTACAGGAAACTTGGCCGTATTAATGGTGTCCTATGTGAATTTCACGTTCTGGGGGGGAATAGAGCTCTTCCTGACAGTGTGGACTGTGAAGAGCGAGAGAAATCCTGTAGCCTTATGTGTGACCACTGTATGAAATTGGCCAGCCATGATCCTTTTTCAATAGATAGATTCCAAATTAGAATTTTAAATGATTTTAAACATTACTCGGTTCCTGAAGTCTCTCTATGAAAAGAAATGTTATTACAGCTGTTTATTTCTTTTTAAAATAAATGTGTCCAAAATAGCCAGTCTGGACAGCCTTGCTCTTTGTTAATGTCACAGTATATTTGCATCAGTTCCTCCTGACCCAGACAAGGGGAGTCTGTTTTCAAAACAACCAGTTCAGAGAAACAGATTATTCAACTTAACCACACTTTTTGTTTTTAACAGTTGTTACAGATTTACCTAGGGAAGATTACAGTAAAATAAAACTTTAGGCCAGTACAATTGCCGTCAAGGTTTAAGTTCAAATAGATAGGCAATTTTGCCCTGCCCAGAGCAGGGTGACTGAAAGGATGGCAGAGTGATGTTCCTGAAGGAATGACATGGTGTCTGCCTTGTTTGAGGATTGTGTTATCCCACATAGGAACCAGACATGAGAGAAAGCAAAACTGTGTGTCTTGACGAGACTCACCTGGTGAGAAGTACTGTGCTAGTCTTCAGATGCTGTTTTCTCACTAAGTCACTGGGTACTCTGGCCAACCTCTCTTCAGCATTTGGAACCCATCCATTGGTGTAGGAAAAAGAATTAACCCCCCCTGCTAGAACTGGATCTAAAATACTGGGTCCAGCCACTTCCTTAACATTTGGCCTGTCCTCACCAACCGACCCAGGCAGATGGAATGAATTTTTACAAACCACTCATCAGAAAACATGGAACTTTATTTGGCTTCTTATCTGGGCAAGGTAGTTATTCAAGATGTTCTATGAGATGATTACAGATTTGGGGTATCAGTAGATTTTATGTTATTTTTTAAATTTTTGATATATTTGTTTTTCAACAGTTTCATGTGTTTTCACATCATATTCGGTTGTGCATTTTAAAAATGAAAATCAAACCATGGACTTTTCACTCTGATTATTAAGAGTGGTTCGAGGTTGATATTTAGCCATCTGTCTGTCTGTGCTTTGGGAAAGGGGAAAGAGGCTGACGAAGCTATGGATAAATTCTGGGCGCGTTGTGAGGGCATTGGCTGCTGAAGGGGTGGGTTTCATCACAGTTGGCCTTTGAGCAAAACACTACAGTATTCTACTGCACCTGTGCACAGAGGACCGTATTGTCCTTATATTGACTGTTCGGCTTAATTATGTGACTATGGGCGTGAGAAATGAGCTCTGAATTCTTATCCCAGTTCTTTCCTTGACATTCCTCTTCCAGTTTGAGGAAAACCTCTAGACCTCTTTATGTCACGCTTCAAACCTCAGTAAAGTAGAACATCATCTTTACTAATTAATTAATGATTGCAAAAGACTTGGAAATTTCCAAGGGCTGAATAATTGCCAAGTGAAGACTGTTCAGCTTTCCACTGGCTTTCATTTATTTTTAAATTTTTTTAGTCACTGATGGAAAACTTACCCTCATGTCTGAAAACAATTATACTTTATTACCTTGAGTACTTCTGGGGAGTTTGGCATTTAACCCATTAAGGAAAAAGTTTAAAAGATGAAATAAATAAATCTCCCCTATATTTGAGATGAGCTGCTTTAGTTTTCCTATATCAGGATGGTATAAAAAGAGGAATATGATATAGTAAAAAAGAGGAGAGACAAGATGGGGAAATGGAGAAAGGAAAGAAAGAATGAAAAGGAAGAAATGAAGAAAGGAAAGAGAGAATGAGAACCTGCAAGGCTTAGGGGATCATGATTGTATTTATGTTCCCATAATGCGCTGAGCAGTGAATTTGCGTGCTGCAGTGGGCCACACTATTTCCTACACCATCTGAGCTGAGTTCCTTGGAAAATACTGTTATAAATAAGTCTTTATAAGGCAGAAATGTTCTCTTCTCATTGGAAATCCTCTTAAAGATGCAGTGGAATCTCTTCTCTTTGCCGATTTATAAAAGCTAATGTTAGCTACATCTTGCCATGTAGTTCACAGAACTCGTGTCCTGTGCGTTATATATATCCCTGTGAATTGGGATCCACGTGTTCTCCAGTATTTAGATAAGGTGGCTCAGCTTGAAAGTTCCAGAGCCAGGACCTGGAAGCTAGTCACAACTCTCAGGTCTAAAGTGACCAGGCAACTTTAGCCTCCACCTATCATAAAAACTCATCTCCATCAGCCTCAGCTGTTAAAGGGACAGGTATTTGCTACATAGTGTGGGGAAGTGCTGGGGCTGTGCATCCCAGGGAAGCTGGAGATTCTTGTCCCAATTAGTGTAGAGGTTATGTTAAATTCTGAAACCATCTACTATTAAAATTTCCTTGGAAAATATTTGAGGAAGATGAGACCTTGAAGGTCAACTAACCATCTTTCTGTAAATCTGAAAGTTTTTCTTTTCCAGAATAGAACAGATTGTTACTTTTCATTTGGATTTCAAGTTTGGAGCATATTTTATGGTTCAGAGAAGAGTATAGAGGTAATGAAGTGATCTTGGCCCACTGCAACCTCCACCTCCTGGGTTCAAGTGATTTTCCTGCCTCAACCTACCAAGTAGCTGGGATTACAGGCACCCGCCACCACGCTGGGCTAACTTTTTATATTTTTAGTAGAGACAGGGTTTCACCATGTTGGCCAGGCTGGTCTCAAACTCCTGACCCCAGGTGATCTACCTGCCTCGACCTCCCAAAGTGCTGGGATTATAGGTGTGAGCCACCATGCCCAGCCTATTTTAATTTTTGAAAAGAAAAAGTTATATACATTGGTTGCACTGTAAAGAATTGTTGGCATTTGGAGAGAGTTATCCCTATGGTTATCACTGTGTTTATTATCTCTCAATTCTAGGATCGGAGAAAGAAAATGGAAGAGATGATTAGGGTGGGCAGAGGAATGAACGCAGATAGATCCCTCAAGTCAGTAGCTAACACCAGAACACATGTGAAGATGAGAATGGTAGATATTGCTTGAGGCCAGTGACTGTAATATTAGTAATTCCTCTTTGTACAGCCTTTATAGTTTCCAGAGCACTTTGGGGAGCTCACAAAATCCATGATTATTAAGCCCAAGTAGAGGTCTTTGTCTCTCTTTTTCTGATGAGGGTTCAAAAGCCCAGTGATGAGAGCCACTCACTTAACGTCATATGTCAAATTCATCGGAGAGCCACAGCTCCAAGTCAGGTCTTCTAAAGATCGTTCCCATGCTTTGACCGTGGCAAGTGACTGAATGTTGGTATGCTTTGGATGGCAGGAGCTCCTCATCAGCACCAGTGTACATGCCTCCACTGTGACCCATATTACACGTAGAGTTTAAAGTGGGCCTAGGCAGTCATCATGGCCTTTGGATAAGATCAGCAGTTGGAGAGGAAGCACCTATTAAATCCCTGCCTGGCACCCAGGCCTGGTGCCTTGAAGCTGTACTTCCCCATCCCCATCACCCAGATAAAATTTGTCCCAAGGTTTTTTCTACCTACACTAAGTACTTACTATGGCGTTCATTTCCATCCCCATTTCTCACTTGAACCTTTGAAATGACTTCTTACTTAGAGTTTCCTCCTCCAGTCGTCTCCATACCCATATATCCTACATGTAATACCAGATTAATCTGTCTATGGTACCTTATCATTAATTGCCTTTTGCAAAAACCTTAACAAGTTCCCAATTAGTTACAGAATACATTGAAACCCCAAACTGGATTTTCAGTTTTATCTCCCCCTTGTATCCTGGATTCCAGCTGATACATTACATTTTTAGTTAATTCTCATCTCTATGTCTTTGTTCACCAAGCTCCTTCTTCACAGTCCTTCCCCAAATAAAATCTACACATCTAAGAGTGACCCATTAAGACCCAGCTACAGTGTTAATTTCTCCCATAAGGCTTTCTCCTCTTCCTAAAATCTAGTTGTGTGTTATTTCACCCTCTCTTTTAGATGTTTTTACACTCTTACTGTACTAGAGTCATTTGTGTTCCTGTCTTCTATCAACCTGTGCCCAAGCATATATTAGACTAAGTTTTAGGAGATAGAGATGGTATCTGAACAAACCCTGTGTCTCCTGGAGTAAGTAGCACAGAACCTAATATGTGGTTGTTGAATGAATATGTTTGAAGAAACTTTTTTTTTTGTCCTTCTAAAATCAGGTCTAAATCTGCTTTAGAACTTAGCAGATTGCTCAGCAAAACACTGAAACCAAAATCTATTCCAGCTAAACAACTTACTTACCTCAGTAACATGAGAATTGTCACACGAGCAACTCAATATTCAAAGTAGCTAAATAATTTTTCAGATTCACTCTTGCTCTAATATTTTAAGTTTCTTTATATTATTTTTTGAAGAGTAGATGATTTTGGTGAAGGTCAGTTTCTCACTTTCATTTTCTATATTTTGTACTTTTTGTTTTTTAAGATGTTTTGTGCCTCGCTGCGATCACAAAGATTTTATTCTGTTTTATTTAAGATGAGTTACAATGTAAACTTAGGTTTGTGATTCAAGTTAATTTTTGTATATTGTGTGAGATGTGTCAAACTTCTTTTTTTTTTTTTTTTGCATTGGACTATTCTAATTTTTTCCCACATGCTTTTTTGAAATCTCTTTTCTCCCCTTGAATTACCTGGATACCTTTGACAAAAGTCATTTGATGTCAAGAATGATATTTTCTAGATTTTCTTCTAGGATCTGTATAGTTTTAGGTTTTACATTTATGTCTTTAATTCATCAGGAGTTGATCATTGTATATGGTGAAAGGTAAGGGTTCAATTTCAATTTTCTGCATATGACTAGCCGGTTATCCCAGCAGCATTTATTGAATAGTGAGTTCTTTCTCCACAGCTTGTTTTTGTTGGCTTTGTTATAGATTAGATGATTGTAGGTGTGTGGCTTTATTTTTGAGTCCTTTAACTCTGACATCAGCCTAGTCAAAGACTTTATGACACACACTCCAAAAGCAATTGCAACAAAAACAAAAATTGACAAGTGAGACCTAGTTAAAGAGCTGCATAGCAGAAGACACTGTCAACAGAGTGACAGACAGCCTATAGCATGGGAGAAAACATTTGCAAACTACGCATCTGACAAAAGTCCAATAGCCAGAATCTATAAGGAACTCAAACAAATCAACAAGCAGCAAACAACCAGCCCCATTAAAAAGTGAGCGAAGGACATGAACAGTCACTTTTGAAAAGAAGACATACAAGCAGCCAACAACCATAAGGAAAAGTGCTCAACGTCACTAGTCATTAGGTAAATGCAAATCAAAGTCACAATGAGAGAGTATCTCACACCAGTCAGAATGGCTATTGTTAAAATTTTTTTTTTTAAATAACAAATTCTGGTAAGGTTGTGGAGAAGAGGGAACACTTAAGACACTGCTGGTTGGAATGTAAATTAGTTAAGCCACCGTGGAAAACAGTCTGGAGTTTCTCAAAGAACTTAAAATAAACTTACCATTTGACTCAGCAATTCCACTACTGGGTATATATCCAAAGTAATGTAAATCATTCTGCCATAAAGACATGTGAATGTCTATGTTCATCGTAGCACTATTCGCCATAGCAAAGACATGGAATCAACCTAGATGTCTGTCAATGGTAGACTGGATTTTAAAAAGTGTGGTGCATATACAACATGGAATACTACGCAGCCATAAATAAGGAGGAGATCATGGCCTTTGAAGCAACATGTATAGAGCTGGAGCTCGTAATCCTAATCTAATTAATTTAGGAATGGAAAACCAAATACCACATGTTCTCATTTAGACGTGCTAGCTAAACATTGAGTACACACGGACACAAAGGAGGGAACAGTAGACACTGGCACCTATTTGAGGGTGGAGAGTGGGAGGAGGATGAGGATTGAAAAATGACCTATCAGGTAGTATGCTGATTAACTGGTTGATAAAATTATCTGTACACCAAACCCCCGGGATGTGCAATTTACCTATGTAATAAACCTGCACATATATCCCTTGAACCTAAAATAAAAGTTGGAAAGAGAAAAAAACATCAATTTGGCTACATATCCATATATGTTTGGGCCTTGCTAGACTCTATTCTTTTCCATTAATTTATATATCTCTCCATATGCCAATGCCACACTGTCTTGATCACTTTTTTTTTTTTTAAGTTCCAGGATACATGTACAAAATGTGAAGGTTTGTTACATAGGTATATGTGTGCTATGGTGGTTTGCTGCACCTGTTGACCCACCTCTAGCTTCCCTCCCTTCATCCCCCCACCCCCTAAGAGACCCCAGTGTGTGATATTCCCTTCCCTGTGTCCATATATTCTTATTGTTCAACTCTCACCTACGAGTAAGAACATAGAGCGTTTGGTTTTCTGTTCCTGTGTTAGTTTGCTGAGACTGAGGGCTTCCCACTTCATCCACTTCCCACTTCAAAACATGAACCCACCCTTTTTTATGGCTGCATAGTATTCCATGGTGTAAATGTGCCATATTTTCTTTATCCAATCTATCATTGATGGGCATTTGTGTTGGTTCCAAGTCTTTGCTATTGTAAATAGTGCTGCATTAAAAATACATGTGCATGTGTCTTTATAGTAGAATTATTTATAATCGTTTGGGTATATACCCAGTAATGGGATCACTAGGTCAAATGGTATTTCTAGTTCTAGATCCTTGAGGATCACACTGTCTTCCACAATGGTTGAACTAATTTACATTCCCACCAATAGTGTAAAAGCTTTCCTATTTCTCCGCAGCCTCGCCAGCATCTGTTGTTTCCTGACTTTTTAACAGATGTCCTGTCATCAGATAGAACTTTTTTCCCCCACTTTTTAAAGTCAGCAAGGCTCATTGTTACAGCTCTCCTGTCTGCCCAGTTTGGTTACAACAGTTTTGCAAATCCTTTCCTATACCTTTCCAGCTGAAGATAAGCACTTCCTACTGTATTTCCAGAGCTTTCATCTATGTCTTGGTTTAAACATTTGCCTTTGTTTTAACCTTTTACCATTTCTGCTTTATATTGGTAGATAATCTCACCCCAAATACATAGACTATGAACTCCTTCGGAGCAAACTCATTTTTTTCTGTTGTTCTTCGTGTCTTTTTTTCCCTATCCACCTCCAAATCTTACCCCACGTTTCTGAAAATAGCACCCAAAGCAATACCTCTCACTTTGGAGAGTACTTAGTACATTTTTTAAAAGTGAATGTATTATACAGCCTGGGCCACCATAACAAAAATACATGGACTGAGCACCTTCAATAACAGAGATTTCTTTTCTTATAGATTGAGGCTGGAAGTACGAGATCAGGGTGTTAGCACGGTGGGGTTCTGCTGAGGACTGTCTTCCTGCCTTACAGACAGCCACATTCTCACTGTGTCCTTACATGGTGTGTGGGGGGAGGGAGCAAGCCCGCTAAGTGTCTTTTCTTATAAGGTCACTAGTACCATCGTGAGGGCCCCATCCTTATGACCTCATCTGAGCTTAATTATTTCTCAAAGGTCCCATCTACACATACTATCACTTTGGGGTTAAGGCTTCAACATATAAATTTATAAATGGACTCAATTTACTCCATAGCAATAAATTAGGCCTTTTGGCTATAGATCTGTAAGTGCATAATTGGCACTGATTGATGGAATGCAGATCAGAATAGCCTATGTTACTAGAAACATATGTATGTAGAAACTACATGCTTAGTTATTTAACAGAGGTTTATTGAACTTTGTGCTGGCTTTGAAGAATTTTCCTAGACACTCAGTAGGGCCCTATTAGCATCTAAGACATTGTACAGCTCAGGTGCATTTTCCTTTAAGGATACATTTAACCTGCCAGATGTCATCTCATTTTTAAGACCAGAGAAAAAGAGAGCAGCATCTGTTGTTTCTTGACTTTTTAATAATAGCCATTCTGACTGGCGTGAGAGATGGTATCTCATTGTTGTTTTGATTTGCATTCCTTTAATGATCAGTGATATTGAGCTTTTTTCCATATGTTTATTGACCGCATAAATGTCTTATTTTGAGAAGTGTCTGTTCATATCCTTTGCCTGCTTTTTGATGAGGTTTCTTTTTTTGTTTCTTGTAAATTTGTTTAAGTTCCTTGTATATTCTCGATATTAGACCTGTGTCAGATGGGTAGATCACAAAAATTTTCTCCCATTCTGTAGGTTGCTTATTCACTCTGATGATAGTTTCTTTTGCAAAAGCTCTGTAGTTTAATTAGATCTCATTTGTCCATTTTGGCTTTTGTTGCAATTGCTTTTGGCGTTTTCATCATGAAGCTGTTGCCTGTGCCTGTGTCCTGAATGGTGTTGCCTAGGTTTTCATCTAGGGTTTTTATGCTTCCTTTTGGGTTTTACATTTAAGTATTTAATCCATCTTGAGTTAATTTTTGTATAAGGTATAAGGAAGTGGTCTGGTTTTAGTTTTCTGCATACGGCTAGCCAGTTTTTCTCGCACCATTTATTGAATAGGAAATCCTTTCCCCTTTGCTTGTTTTTGTCAGGTTTGTTGAAGATCAGATGTTTGCAGATGTGTGGTGTAATTTCTGAGGTCTCTGTTCTGTTTTATTGGTCTATATGTCAGTTTTGGTACCAGTACCATGCTGTTTTGGTTACTGTAGCCTTGTGGTATAGTTTGAAATCAGGTAGCATGATGCTTCCAGCTTGTTCTTTTTCTTAGGATTGCCTTGGCTATACAGGCTCTTTTTCATTTCTACAGGTTTTTTTTTTTTTCATTTCCATATAAATTTTAGCATCAGTTTGTTGATGTCCACAAAATAGGCTGCTGTGATTTGGAGATTGCCTTGAATCTTTAGATCAATTTGAAAAGATCTGATACCTTAACAATACTGAGTTTTTCAATCCATGAAGATGGCCTATCTCTTAATTTATTTATGTCTTCTCTAATTTCTCTCATCTATATATCATAGTTTTGCATATATTTTGGTAAACTTATCCTTAAGAACTTCAAATTTCGGATGCTATTGTACATGGTATTTTAAAATTTGTTTATAATCATTTGTTATTAGCATATAGAAGTAAGAATAGATTTTTATATACTGCCTTTGTATCCTATAACTTGTTAAATGTAATAGTTGTACTAACTTCTTTAATAAGACTTCTTAGGCAATTCTACCTGATCATTTTATCTGAAAATTGTTGATGCAATTGTTTATTTCCTTTATGGGTAAGTCTATTCATCAACATTTTATGTTTGAAAGATTTGCTTGCTGATTGAAAAAGAAACAGTATCCTACAACTTTGAAGGAAATAAGTTGGAAAAAATAAGAAATCTTTATTCTCCACTTCCATAGGCTAGCCTAGTTAAACCATCAGACATAGAAGCGATTTTCAGAATCCCCATGAGTCATAACCCCTTACCTTTACAGATGAGAAAACTGAGGCCTGAAGAGTTACAATGACTTTCAGAGTTATGTAGTTAGTAAATGACCACATGTGAGTGCAAAATGTAACTCTTCTATTCTGCAATTCTTCTCTACATTGGTTAAGAATAGTTCAAGACAGGGGAGGTCAGAAGTAAGTAACCTTTAAAAGGTGTAATAATAACTATTGTCAGAATGATCTTATTTCCTATCTTTAGAACCCCATCATCAGTTTTGTAAGGCCATTTAATAATAGAAAATGGTTCTGATTCTAGTGCTCCCTATTCTGTCTCACAGCTGCTCCTGTGAAAACACTTGTTTGTAGGCTCTGTGTAATTTTGACTCAGTCCGTAATCTCTCTTTCCTGTTTTTAAACGTTATCATCAGAATGGATGTGCTGGTATACTAAGAAATGTCTGTGAATATTATTTATTTATTTTACTTATCTAATCATTTTCATAGATTCGGTTGTTTAAAAATACCCCAGGTCTCAAATCCCTTTGGAAAGTTCAGCAAATCATTTTAACAGGGGATTCTGGCAATATGTAATTCTTTGTGTTTACAGAGTGAGAGAACTTCTATTTATCAGTGTTTTTTATTTGTTTTGTTTTACTTCAGTTCTAAGGAAAGCAGTTATTTTGCTTATTGACATATTGATATATTCCTTTGGGAATCTCATTTCTTTCTTGGCCAGCTACAAACACTCATAGTGTTCAATTTCAACAAGAGACTATAGTTATTCTCTTCTTCACCAAAGAAATGTGAACCATTATTGATAAATAATTTCTGGTGAATATTAAAGCTTTTAAATGTTTTGCACACAGATTGTTAGGAAGTGTCTTATAGTGAAAGACACATATTTTTACTACTATAGTATCAAAAGTGCCATTGTCCCACATACAAAGATTTGCTTGTTACTTTAGTTCTTTGATTTTCTGGAATACAGCAACCCCAACTTTTAGAAATACTCTTAACAAAGAATATGGTCTTTGATCTGTTTCATCTTTGGACTTCAGAGAATGATCTTCAAATAATACAGTTTGGTTTATTTCAGAAGGTTGCTTCCCTAAAATAAAATTTTGAAAATATGAGATAATAATATTTAAATTTTTTTCAATCACTTATAAAATGTACTAAACATTCTCATATAAGAAAAACTCTATAACTTGTTCAGAGGCAACTTCTCTAGTATCCTACCAATACTGAATGCCTAAGGGAGGGTGAGAACTGATGTCACCTCACTGCCAGCCCAATGTTCTTTCCACTCTGTGAAACTTGCCTCCATTTATAGCTGTTTGTGTTTGTATATGTTACCTCTATTTTATGTAGAGTTGTCCAAACATAAAATATTCCTTGGGCACAGCAGTTTAGAGACTAAAACTTCTGAGTAGTATTTCTGGGACATAACATATATTGAACATTATTTGAAGCCCAAGATTCAGTCAACATTGCTATTAACAGTTAAGGAGTTGAAACTGTGCATACCCTAAATCTGAATTCAAGATAAGAGACCCCTTGTTATTCAGTCTTTATAAGTGTTTGGTATATTTATGCCGCCTCAAATATGACACCATCTTTTTTTTAAATTCACATTTAGGGATGATTGTTAAAACAAGAAGGATAAGGTATAGGTGTGGTAGTGTTTTATTTATGGATTTATCAGTTAGCTGTTACTTATTTTTTGTGGTTCATAATGCAATTTTAACATAAGTCTGAATAAGTTTACTATAGATGATATTAGTAGTCTTTACCAGAGAAAATCATGCTTTTTTATTTTTTTTCTTTTTCTTTGAGACAGAGTGTCACTCTTGTTGCCCAGGCTGGAGTACAGTGATGCAAACTGGGCTCACTGCAACCTCTGCCTGCCGGGTTCAAGCGATTCTCCTGCCTCAGCCTCCCAAGTAGTTGGGATTACAGGCATCTGCCACCAGGCCCGGCTAATTTTTGTATTTTTAATAGAGAGGGGGTTTTACCATGTTGGCTAGACTGGTCTCGAACTCCTGACCTCAGGTTATCCACCCACCTTGGCCTCCCAAAGTACTGGGGTTGCAGGCATGAGCCACTGCGCCCAGCCAGAAACCATGCTTTTTAATCCTCCTGCCCACCCCATCCACAGCACACAAAATATTAGTTAAGGAAGCTACCAGAAGACAACTGAGGCTGGTGGTCTCTGCAGGGGCAGAAAAATGGGAACTGGAGAGGAGTTCAGGAAGGCAGCCCAGAGAATATGAAGTAGGACCCAGCACAGGACAGCCTGTGGGCCAATTGTCACTTCCCACCTGATTTTGTAAATAATATTTTCTTGAAATACAGCCATGCTAGCTTCATTCCATATTACCAATGGCTGCTCTCACACTACAACAGTAGAGCTGAGAAGATGCAACAGAGACGGTATGCCCTACAGATACTAAAACATTTTCTGTATGTCTCTTTACAGAAAAACATTGTTGACTGCTGGTCAAAAATATGGGAAGAACTTCATGAAATTTAGATTCTTATTAAAAGTTCTTGAATATCCCTGAACTATTTAATATTATTTCTTGTCCAGCAGATCCTGAATCTTAAATTAAAAGTTGTTGTGACAGGCCGGGCGCAATGACTCATACCTGTAATCCCAGCACTTTGGGAGGCCGAGGCGGGCTGATCACCTGAGGTCAGGAGTTTGAAAGCAACCTAACCAACATGGAGAAACCCCGTCTCTACTGAAAATACAAAATTAGCTGGGCGTGGTGGCGCATGCCTATAATTCCAGGTACAAGGGAGGCTGAGGCAGGAGAATTGCTTGAACCCAGGAGGCGGAGGTTGCGGTGAGCCGAAATTGCGCCATTGCACTCCAGCCTGGGCAACAACAGTGAAACTTCCGTCTAAAAAACAAAAACAAACAAACAAACAAAAGAAGTTGTTATGACAGTAAGTGGAAATTTTTAGGGAAAGAAGAACAGAATATCACAATCAACAATTAACGTGCTGTGTGCAGAATAGGTTCTATATCCCTCCTTTTTTTCCCACCCTAGTAAACTCTTATTTAAACTTCAAGATCTATCTCTAATATTAACTTTTGAAGAAGTTTGACCATTCTTCCAGTTCTCACATACTGTTAGTTTATCGTTTCTCATTCATTTACTACGATATGCACCTCATTCAGTATTTTTATATAACATTTTTAAGACAATTTGCATACAATATAATTCACCCATTTAAATACACAATTAAATTATTTTAGTACATTCACAGTATATTTTGCTGTATTCTTAAATATAGTATATGTGCAATCATTATCACAATCAATTTCTTTACACCAGGAAGAAACTCATACCAATGAGCGGTGACTTTTCTTTTTCCTCAAACCCTCTAAGTCCAGGTAACCATGAATTTAATATCTGTATCTATAGATTTTACAATTTTGGACATTTAGAATAATACAATACATAGTCTTTCTTTCAAATTCTGTTCATGTTAGAGCATATGTGATTGCTGTATTCCTTTTTATTGCTGAATAATATTCCATTGTATGAATACATCACATTATATTTATAGTTTCATCAATTGATGGGCATTTGAGGTTTTTCTGTCTTTTGGCTATTATAAATAATGCTTCTATCAATATATGAGTAGACATATGTTTTCAGTTTTCTGGGGTATACACCTAACAGTGGGATTGCTGGGACACATGGTAATTTAATGTTCAACATTTTGAGGAACTGCTGACATGCTTTCCAACGGGGCTACCCCATTGTCCATTCCCACCTGCAGGGTATGAGGATCTCATTTTGTCTGCAACCTCCCACCGCATTTGATTTTATTCGTATTATGTGTCTATCTTTCAAATACAAATCCATGTTCTTCAAGAGTGGAAACCATGTCTGCTTCAGTTTTGTTTCTGTATGCCTAACATAGTACATTGCATGCATCAGGCACTCATGAATAAATGAAAGAGTCAACCAGCAAGTGAAATAACATCTGCTGAATTGACATGGAACCACACAGAGTTCCTATTATCCGGAGTTGTTGGGTTGATGGATACAGAAAACCACCATGACACGTGTATATCTATGTTAACAAACCTGCACGTTCTGCACGTGTACCCCAGAACTTAAATTTTTTTAAAAAAGCAATTTTATTCCAAAAAAAAAAAAAAAAAAAGAGTTGTTTATGTGGGCTTAAATAGCTGTGCTTTTATAGATGTTCTTTTTTTTTTTTTAATTTTATCTTTTACTTTAGATACAGGGGATATATGTGTGGGATTGCTACATGGGTAATTGGACCCAGGTAGTAAGCATAATATCCAATAGGTAATTTTTCAGCCCATGCCCTCTCCCTTCCTCCCCATCTGGTAACCTGCAGTGTCTGCTATTCTCAAGTTCATGTCCATGTGTGCTCAGTGTTTAGCTTGCACTTATAAGTGAGAACATGTGGTATTTGGCTGTCTCTCCCTGCATCAATTTGCTTAGGATTATGGCCTCTAGCTCCATCTATGTTGCTGCAAAGGATATGATTTCATTACTTTTTATGACTGCACAGTATTTCATAGTGTGTATGTACCTCATTTTTTTAAATCTAGTCTACCATTTCCAGCTATGTTCTTCATCTTTCTACCATTCACATCCTAGTGTGTGTAACCAATAAATTAGTATTCTTTTTTTTTTTTTTTTTTTTTTTTTTTTTTGAGATGGGGTCTCATTCTGTCACCCAGTTTGGATTGCAGTGGTGCAGTCTTGGCTTACTGTAACCCCCACCTCTGGGTTCAAGTGATTCTCCTGCTTCAGCCTCCCAAGTAGCCGGGATTCCGGGCATGCACCACCACACCCAGCCAATTTTTGTATTTTTAGTAGAGATGAGGTTTCTCATTGTTAGCCAGGCTGGTTTCAAACTCCTGACCCCAGGTGATCCACCCGTTTTGGCCACCCAGAGTGCTGGGATTACAGGCTGGAATTACACCACTATTTTTCATGGCATTTTAGCAGTTAAAAACTGAATGCTCTAAAGTCAGGAGTGGCATGGGCACAGGTGAAAGATGAAAGTTTTATCTTTTTCTATTTCTATGATGAAATCAATTGGGTTAACAAGAGCATTCTTCTAAGCAGCTAGAGATCGTGCTGGTCTCATCCAGCCATCACCCAGATGGCAATACAACCAGTGAAAGGCAGATAATGGTATCTGTGTTTGCAGACTTCATGTTCACACCAGTGTCACTCACCTTAACCTGGACTCTTCTCATCAGCTTGGTATTTCCTCACTTTCCTCTTTCTGCCCTTTTCAAGTTGTATCTGTGCCTTGAAATGATTTACCCAATACTTCGTATTCTCTTCGTGTTTATTAATAGGCTCATTTTCCAGAACTAATATTGGGGCATCTTAAGGACATTTTACATAGCACATGAGCAGCTTACAACATAATTCTGTCTAGTTGGGACATATGTCATTTAGCCAAGCACATATTAGTTTCGTAGTAATTTCTAGGGAAAAAAAATGTGGAGGAAATATGTGGTTTTCGTTATACTTGCAATGTTACTATATTACTGCATTTTTTTAAGTTTTGATTTCAATAAATACCTAATATATATTTTCAGATGCCGAAGGACATACAATGATGAACAAAAACTTAGCTCGTCCTCAAAATCAGATATGTATTATTGGTGATGCTGGACTCCACCCACTCATAGATGTTTTTCATTATTGTGAAGTGTTATATTTTTGAAAAAGAGAGCTGGGCCAGGCACTGTCTCTACTAAAAATACAAAAATTAGCCAGGAGTGGTGGCATGTGCCTGTAATTCCAGCTACTTGAGAGGCTGAGGCAGGGGAATTGCCTGAACCTGGGAGGTGGAAGTTGCAGTGAGCCCAGATGGCAGCACTGCACTCCAGCCTGGGCGACCGAGAAAGATTCTGTCAAAAAAAAAAAAAAAAAAAAAAAAAAGCTAAGGAAATAGACATTGTCCCTGTGATTAGATATGTATGGATGACTAGATCATGTAAAACAAAAATTGCATAAATGCTTAAAGAGTGGCTCTTAGTGTAAATGCTAGAAAGCACTCAGTTAGTTATTATTTCTTCTATGTGATGCCTTCATGTACATTGGTTCATATGACTTCAAAAAGTCTATGAAGATACTTTTTTTTTTTTTTTTTGAGAGAGAGAGAGAGAGAGAGTCTCACTCTGTCTCCCAGGCTGGGGTGCAGTGGCACAATCTCGGCTCACTTCAACCTCTGCCTCCCAGGTTCAAGTGGTTCTCCTGCCTCAGCCTCCTGAGTAGCTGGGATTACAGGTATGTACCACCATAACCAGCTAATTTTTTATTTTTAATAGAGACAGGGTTTCACCATGTTGGCCAGGCAGGTCTCAAACTCCTAACCTCAGGTGACCCACCCGCCTTGGCCTCCCAAAGTGCTGGGATTACAGGCATGAGCCTCTGTGCCCGGCTGAAGATACTATAAACGTCTTGATTTTTTAATGAGTCAGAAACTGAGAAAGGGAAAAAATTACTTGCTGAAGACTGCATGCCCCAAGTTTATACCCATTAAACTACACTGCCTCTTTGTGAAAGTACGTTTTAAAAAATTCTCACTGCTGTGCAGCAACTCAACTTTAAGTCTTAAATGTAGTTATCTTTATATCTTGAGCAGGACATATATGTTAAGCTGCTGAGGATACTCCTTAACAGGAGGCCATTGGGTGGGTGTCTGCCAGACAATCCTCCTAGTTGTTTCTCTAATGCAGAGCTTCAGGTCATCTCTTCCTTTTTCATCTTCTAGCCTGCCCTGGCCAAGTACCTATGAATCAACCGGCAGGGCGAGGGGTGTGATTGGTGGGCTATAGGGTAGAATTAAGCAGAATATAAAAAATTTTAGCCAATAACATTGAACCTCAAAGAGGAAAGTATTGCTGAGTTCTGATACATGCAAGACAAGCTAAAGACCTCCTCAGCTCCATTGTTCTGCATCAGCACAATATGTCCTAGTGAGAAGGAAAGACGTAGCAAAACTAAAAATGACCCACTTTTCAAGAGCGATGTCTTTTCACCCAAACTTGTGAACTGCTTGCCGATTGTCAGGAGTAACACTGTTTTGTACATTTGCATTAAAAGAAATTATATCACTGTTGAAGATCTGATCAGAAAAAAAGGGTATAGGAAAAAGGAAATGTTAAAATAAGGTGTAAAATCCAGCCCAGTTTATATCTGGAGTTTAGAGGCAGTCTAACAAAACGAATGTTCCATTTACTAATCACATTTGCCATTTATTCAAAACAAACATGGCTTGAGAGAGGATTAAATAAACATCCAAAAACTGTCGTTCTTGAAACCTTTGGATAGAACATTGAGTTGCATTCCTACAGGAGAAGTGCCAAGTGAGTGAGCCTAGTCCAAGTTTGTTTAGAAAGCCTTATTTGGGAGAACCATGGAAGTGTGAACTTGATCATGTGAAAAGCCCAGGACTGTTCAGCCTTCTGTGGTAGTTCTATGAGTTCTAATAGCAGACTATTAATAGGGAGTCAAGTAAAAATATCCTTCCTTCCCCTCCCTCCTTCCCTTCCCTTCCCTTTCCCTTTCCCTTTCCCTTCCCTTCCCTTTCCCTTCTCTTCCCCTTCCCCTTCCCTTTCCCCTTCCCCTTCTCCTTCCTTCCTTCCTTCCTTCCTTCTCTTTCTCTCTTCTTTAGTGTTCTGAGAAGAATCTACAGTGACGCCACAGATAAGGATTCAAATATTTTCCTTCCTTCCTTCCTTCCTTCCTTCCTTCCTTCCTTCCTTCCTTCCTTCTTTCCTTTTTAACCACATGATTTCTATTTCCTTTAGCAAGATGTTATCATGTGAGGGAAGTCTTAGGTTTCTATATTCCTTTATTCTTAGTGTTAGCATTTCCTATTAAAGACAGATGTCCAGTTTTCTATTTTAAGGGTTAACTAATTTCAAAGTCATAAAAAAAGCCCTAGAAATTAAGACATAACTTTGTCAATAATCTTCCAGAACACAATAGCTACCCTAAAATATTTGTTCAATGATGGGAAATTCATTGATATTTAGACCTTCAGAGATGAGATAAATATGTTGCCTTTGCTTTTCAAAGATGCCA